>NW_005297997.1:0-651 GCF_000412655.1 Myotis brandtii
TAAAGGGCCAGAAGGTTGAGAACCACTGCTTTACAGTTTCCCTCACTGAGGGAGGGTCTTCCTTTGTAAATGTTTTTATTTTGCCTTCATTCATAAAAGAGGTGTCCCTGAGGATGGGGTTATAGGTTGGCGATTATTTTAAGATACTCTCCCCGCTGCCGCCTGGGAGCTGAGTTAGTTTGTTAGTCCCATCAGAGGGGCTGCCTTTTTGACTCTGGCTACTACTTATTTTCCTTCACCTTTCTGCACTTACACTATTGTCTCTTGGTGCCTTGGTATTCTTTTTATTTATTCTCCTTGAAATCTGTTGTGCTTCTGTGTCTGGTGTTTTGGAATCTTTCTGAAAGATGTTGAGCCATAGTTTCGTAAAATATTGCCTCTGCTCCACTCTCCCTCTCTGTCTGAGACTCTGATTCAATGTTAGATCCTCTCACATGACCAAACCATGTCTTCTAGATTTCCCATCTTTTTTCTCTCTGTGCTTTATTTGGGATCATTTCTCTAGCTCTACATTTCACTGTATTATCACTTTCTCAGTGGTGTTTAATATGCTGTTAAACACAACACATCCAATGATGTGGGATATATTGTACACTTCATTTCTAGAAGTTCTATTTGGTTTTTTAAAAAATTGGTTGTGTCACTTCTTTT
>NW_005297998.1:0-651 GCF_000412655.1 Myotis brandtii
CCCGTGCATGAATTCGTGCACTGGGCCTCTAGTTTCTGTTATAAAAGAGAACTTGGTCAGACCCTCAGAGCTTGTGTACTCAAATTTGCATAGAATTCAAGCTGATGTGGCCCTTTGAATTCTCAGCCAACAAAAAATTAACAATACTTTTTTAGGTGGGTGTCCTAAAGTAGGCATTGTACAACTGACACTGATAGCCACTGTTGGAGGAGGTAATCTAGAGGACTTGACCTCCAGTCGACCCTGGGCAATCAGAGCTCCTCACCCCTCCTCTGTCCTTGGAATATATATTCTCCTCACTGTTCCCACAATGGGAGCCCTTTTCAAGGATGTGACCTTGACAAAGCAATGTGTTGTTCAGACCATCTGGATGGTATACATGACTGAACCCAGTTAAGACCTCTATGTGAACTTTAAGATTCTGGTGGTGGATGTGATCTACTCTTCTGGTGGCCCTTCAAGACAAGCTTGGTAAGTTGCCTTGCTTATTAAACCTGCCACCTTCAATCTGAAGTTGTCTGCCTCATTCTTAGGTCTCTCCCACCCTCTCTGCACAGGGGCCAGTTTGCTAAGCAACGTAGCCCAAAACTGGACAGGACATTGAGAGGGGAGATGAAAGAACTATAGGAAGTGGTCAGAAAGTAAAAAAAA
>NW_005297999.1:0-651 GCF_000412655.1 Myotis brandtii
AAAAAAAAAAGCCAATGGCTGATTTTCAAATGCAAAATTTATCTAGCTGTGCCTGAAAAGATTCTGAGATCGGCAGAAGAAAGAGGGATGCTAGAGGGAAGATGCAGCAGAGGGCAGTTTGAGTGTAGCCACTGAAAGAGAGTGAGGTATTCTGAGCTTTGAATATGTGAAAACGATCCAAGTCCTTCTTCCCGCACATGACTGAGCCCTGGCAACCCAGTCTATGGGAAAAATGATAGTCACTTTGTTGGTCAGAAAATCATTGGCTGCCATCGTTGTTTCATGTGGCTGCTGAAACACATGACCACAGACTAGGTGGCTTAGCACAACAGAAATTTCGCCTCATGGTTTTAGAGGCCAGAACTTAACTTAGTTACATCCGCGAAGACTCTTTTTCCAAATAAGGCAACATGAGCAGGTCCCAGGGATTAGAAAGTGGACATGTCCCTTTGAGGCCACCATTTGGCCTACTGCAGGCCTGAGGGGGACTTGTGCTTCCTGAATCGAAGTGCTAGGCTTTTTCTTGTCGTTGTTGCTTTCTCTAGTGTGGGAAGCACATCTGGTCAGGGTCTGCTTCCTGCGGTAAATTCAGCTATCTTCCACTTTCCTTGTTTCTATTTCTTTATTCTCGACTCCTCAGAGAGGTGATAA
>NW_005298000.1:0-651 GCF_000412655.1 Myotis brandtii
CCTAAGCAGGATCTTATTCTAAAGTATTGATTTGTACTAGCATCTATACCTTCTAGCCTTCTTCATGTACCTAAGAATGGCTTTTCTAAAAGAAGTTGATAATTGAGGTGAACTGGTAATATTGGTGAAGTCACCTCAATATCAACTAGTGAAGTTAATATTGAGGTGACTAGCTAACAGACTTTTTACATCCAAATGGGCTGGTAAGCAAGGAAAGGACTGGCAGCTGAGGGAAGCACTAGACTAGTAGTTCTTTAAAGCATAGAAGCAGTTGAAGCTTCAGATCTCCCCAGGTTGCTGGAACCACAGCAGAGGTCTCCTGGGCACTGCTCCAGACACACAGCCAAAGCTACCCTTGATCTACTGCCTGGCTTCCAGGTGGCCATGCAGTGTGCCCACCCACACAATGTCTTTGCTCAGAGTACTGTGGTGGGGCCACCATACCCTAAGGCTGATTGGTGCAAATCTAACCACTGATTATATCACCAGACCCATGCTGGGAAGACTAGTAACTTCAAAGACACAGAGCAAAGAGAGTAATGATCAAAAATAAAAACGTTTTACTCCTAGTACACCTTCCTTTTATTGTATTTTGGAACCAGTAAAATTACCCAAATGGTTCTCTTTACAGCATATGTAAGATGTTTTTTT
>NW_005298001.1:0-651 GCF_000412655.1 Myotis brandtii
TCTATCCACTGAGCCAAACTGGTTAGGGCAAGAATGTATTTTTGATTAACTTTACATCCCACCCTCCTCTATCAAATAGCTTATGTGTCTGGCATATAATTAGGGGGGTGGGATATTTGTTGAGTGCATGAATGAATGAATGAATGAATGAAGACCTGAATTCAGCCGGTGATTTAACCAATAAATCACCAATGACTTTTGGCCAAGTCATTTGATCTCTCCGCACCCCATATTCCTGCTGCGAGCCGGGGGGAGATACTAATTGCTACCTGCCATGGAGGGCTGCAGCGAGGATTAATGAAATAATTTTTTGGAAAGCAGTTTGAGCTCCCTGGAAGAAAGGCACTCTGTAAGAACAAAGTGTTATCATAATTATTGTGTAGCACCTTTCATCTGCGAATCTCAGAGCACTTCACCAAACATTAACTCATTAGTCTTCCCCGGGCTCCTGCGAGAGCATCTCAGGGCCTCCATTGGACCAAAGGGGCCAACACAGACAGCAAAAGGTTAAACGCCCGGCCTGTTGAATGCCACTTCCAAGAACAGGTTTCAGGATTCCTCTCCAGGAGATGCCCTTTGAACCTCGGGGCTCGGAAACTTCCCCCTTTTCCCTCCACAGAGAAAGCCCGGATGGCACATATCCAGCTGGAT
>NW_005298002.1:0-651 GCF_000412655.1 Myotis brandtii
AAAAAAGGAACCATCTATATATTAGCTGTCTAGTTGAATCAAATTCATATAGTAACTCTTTACTATGCCATTGTTTTGGTCCATGTATATATAAGCCAGTTATTTCATTAAGTTTATTTTATTTTCTGTGCAATCACATAAGCTCATGTAAAGACAATTGCTGAGTCGTGCGATCCAGGGAACAATGATTAAATTCCAACGTATAAGAAAGTCATAAGTAGACAAAAGTCCAGAGACAGTTCAAAGGAAAATGTGTAGAGCAGAAGAGAGGGCCATTACTCACAATCACTTTTCTAAGAAGCCTGATCATATATACTAGTATAGCCACTTCACAAATATTTGTACTTACTATGTGCCAAGTACTGTTTTAAGCACTGAGAACAGAGCAGAGAGAGAAAAGAGAAAGTTCCTGAAGAACCTGGAAAAAAAATTAAGGACCTGGTTACAACCTGGAAGACTCCAGTATTTAGGTCAGTATCAGAGGAGAGAGCAGCAAAGAGATGGAAAAGGAGTAGCCAGTGAGGCAGGAGCAAAACCAGGACAGTGTAACATCACAGAATCAAAGAAAACAAAAGGCATGGAAAAGGAAGGATGTGAACTGATTAGAAAGCCTTTGAGGCCTGGCCAGTGTGGCTCAGTTGGTTGGGTGTC
>NW_005298003.1:0-651 GCF_000412655.1 Myotis brandtii
TTCTATCTTTCCCGCTCCCTTCCTCTCTGAAATCAATGAAAATATTCAAAAAAATTACTATTACCGGTATTTAAAATTTGAAGAGTTTACATTAAAATGCAGATCTCTAGCTTCTCTTATAAAAAGAATGACATGCTTTGGAAACACTGGGTCAGCATTCTTGTAAGGCAACAGCAGGCTGGAGCCAAGTGGAGGCAGCCCTCTTTACAGGGGATACAGTGACTAAAGATGGTAGCGGCCTCCCTCCCGGAGGAGGCCCAGCTGGTGGGGAAGAGGCTGTGCCTGCACTCGGGGATGGAAGAAGAGGAAGGAGCTACAGCTCTACCCTGTGCTCCCCACCCGGTTGCCTCAGTTTGAAAGGAGCAAGGCCCCAAGGCTTTGGCAAAGTCCCCTTCCTCCTGTCACCATTCAGCCGCAGCAGTTGGAGCACAGTGCCCTCAAGTTTGCCAGAGTCCCCACCAATCCTTATAGCTTTACATCCAACTGCTTTCACTCAATCTACATTCACTGCCAGGCCTCAGAACATGTTTAAGTGTGAGCTCCCTGTTTTATAACCGTGCCTGGGGTAGTGGAGTTGTTCCTGTGTTGCTGAACTACCACGGCTGTGTCTGAACGAGGCTCTCACATCTTACCCGATGCTCACCATCAAGG
>NW_005298004.1:0-651 GCF_000412655.1 Myotis brandtii
GCTCACAAAGCCCAAAATATTTACCATCTGGCCCTTTATAGAGTAAGTTCGCCTGCCCCTCATAGAATCACCAATTAAATACATTTACATGCTGTTTGTGATAATGAGGATCTTTTGCTATTTGAAAACCCCCTCCCCCATATTAAGATGTTCAGTTCTGTGAAGCTGGACCACCTCGTGTAGTTTTTCCTCTAATAATAATACTATTCCACGTTCACTTCTTACTCGCCAAAGAACTTTGATGTGTGAGCTATCATTTCCCACAGAGTCTAGTATAGTGTTGAGCAAGCAGAAGACACTTGAAAACTATTTGACTGATCGATTGCCTTTCTCTGATTTATTTCAAGCTCTAAGCAATTGGGCCAAAGGCTATTTTTGTCACAGATGTGATAGGTCATGGAGACCATCACAAATCCCTCTCTCAAATGGGGACAGAACATTTCAAACCATTGTGTGAAATGGCTTTTTTGTCACATTTCTGATTGTCACCAGTTTCCATCCAAATCCTTTCTAAGCATTATGTGGTTCTTCCCACAAGAGACAATGCCGTTTCTGCAGAGAACAATGTTTAGTCAGACTTGAGCTAAAACCCCAGTTTGGCCACTTCCTAGCTTTGAGGCCTCAGCCATATGGCCCAGCCTTCAGTATCAT
>NW_005298005.1:0-651 GCF_000412655.1 Myotis brandtii
TGATGTTTCTATCTCTCTCTCTCCCTCTCTTTTCCTCCCTAAAACTAATTTTTTAAAAAATGTTTAAAGAGTGCTGAGAGCAACAAACCCCACTACCTTCTGAACTGGATGACCACTGGGCTGGTTTACATCATCTATGAGTCTTCATATTTTATAGAGTTTGTGATTTACAGAAAGCAACATTGGTCTAGAAGTGACGACTCTCATCCCTAAGGAAATGCGTTCTGGTGACCTACTTGGGTAGGAGACATGGAGAGGATTAAATGCTTAATATTTATCGAGCACCCACAGTGATCTATGTCCTGTTCCGAACCTAGAGAGGAGGCATAACTTCCCTTTCAATCAAGTTAATGAGGAATTGATTTTTGAAGCTTTTTAAAAACACAAAGTACGGTACCAATATTAAACACCAATCATATTGGGAGTGGTGCTCACCTAGCTAACTGCCTGATATGGAAGGGAAAATGTGAGCAAATCAATAGCAGATCTATAGCTCTTTCCCAGGGTGGTATTAGAGTGCTTTCACCCTCAGCAGCATGTGCTCGATGCTCAAACTATGTTAGGAATCAGAAGGGGACCTCACTTCTTCCTATGAGTAAAGGGTGCCCTTTATGATCTGGAGACATGGCACAAACAAAATCCAGAAGGGTT
>NW_005298006.1:0-651 GCF_000412655.1 Myotis brandtii
AGATTTTTGACAAAGGTGTTTAGACATTTCAATGGGGGAAAGATAATTTTTTCTACAAATGGTGCTGAGTCATTTTATCCATATGCAAAAAGATGGATTTAGACCCTTCCTACCACTTATAAACAATTTAAAATGGATAATAGGGCTAAATGTAAGAGCTAAAACTATAAAACATGTAGAGAAAAGTGTGTCCTTGGATTAGGTAAAGAGTTACCAATAGCATTATCTTTAAAAGAAAAAAATTATAAATTGGACTTCATAAAAATGCAAACCTTTTGCACTTAAAAAGACACCATTAAGGAAGTGAAAACACAAGCCACAAACCATATTTCTGATGAAATACTTACAACCAGAATATATAAGAAAATCTTACAACTCAATAAGACAACTCAATTTTTAAAAATAGGCAAGATTTGAATAGAGATTTCACCAAAGAAAACATAAAGATGACTAATAAGAATATGAAAAGATGCCTTTTATCATATCATTAGTTATTAGAAAAATACAAATTAAAATCACAATAAGATATCACTTTACACTGACTAGAAATGAAAATAAAAGAGACAAAAAATAATAACTGATAGCATAGATGCGGAGAAATGGGAATCCTCATAATTGTTGATGAAAATGTAAAAATGATGTAGCCACTTT
>NW_005298007.1:0-651 GCF_000412655.1 Myotis brandtii
ATCAGGGTTAGCTGAATCAGTGCATTGATTCCCATTCTTACTTAACACTGAAAGCATATGATCTAAGAGGGTTCACCTACAGAAACAAAAACTCAAAACAGCAGAACAAAGCAACTCTCCTGTCAAATACAGAGGAGAAAAGGGGGGGGGGGTGAAAATACCCCTTGATTTCCTTCCTGCCCTGATTTTGCCTCAGCGTTGAAGGAGGGATCCCTCCTAATGGGATTTCGCACTTCTGGGTGGAGATTTGATATTGTAAATGGTTATACTTTGAGCCATTACAACTATGATTTCTGCCTTCATTCACTTAATTTTATCATGTTTTAGAACTTTACCTGGAAAGACTCACCTGTCACGTCTGCTCTTCTCTCCTCTGCTTCTCTCTTCTGAGAAAGACCAACTGTTCCTGGGCCCTAGAGCCCACACAGCAGAAACCACAAACTAGGAAACTGGGGAGCTGGGGCCTGGTTTCCCAGCGGATTCCTTCAGGGGAACAGCTCTGCAGCCAGAATAAACATTCCAATTCGGTTAGAGATAACTGCTTGGTTTTCCATTACCCTCACCAGTGAGATCATTAAGAATATGCTCACTTTAATGAGTATTGTGTTTTGTTTAAATTTATTTATTTCAGAAAGGAAGGGAGAGGGAGAG
>NW_005298008.1:0-651 GCF_000412655.1 Myotis brandtii
TCTGAAAATGACTGGACTTCGTTTCTTGTAACAAAGACCTCAGAACAGCAGGGCAACTGAAAATGGGAGCACAGACAGAGGTCCTGAAATGAAGAACTTCTTCCTTTTTTTAATCATTTGATTTCAGGGTTTATCAACATGAACAGAGGAAAAGATAGGGAACAAAAATTCTGCCCTAAAATTTCAAAGCAGATTCCATCTTCGGGGTCTGACCTATTTCATCCACACAGTCGCCTAGTGCCTTGCAATAGGTGTGGATCACCGACCAGCAGCATCCACATCACCAGGGAGCTTACGAAATACACAGTCTGAAGCCTCCCTCCAGACCTATGACACTGAATCTGTGTTTTATCAGACAATTCCTGTGCCCATTAAAGTCTGGAAAGTTCTGCCCTGGAACCCCTATATATGATGAAAACCTTGGGTTTATGTATTGAACTACATTTTAGAATATTTTTAAAGTTAAGTTTTTAAATTGAGGGAAGAAAAGATTATTCTTGAGACACACATAGATGAAAGAATTTCTTTTCCAAGGAAGATACTAAAATTTAGAAAAGGTCAGGGACTACATCCTGCAGCTCCAAAAGGCAAATTCAAACTGGTCTAACCAGGGAGAACGACAAAAGCATTAATCATTCCCTTCCAGGTCCA
>NW_005298009.1:0-651 GCF_000412655.1 Myotis brandtii
CTGAGATTATTTTCATTCCTTGAGTATTTTCACGTGTGTCTTCTATCAAGCGGACTGGATGTGCTAGCCACAGCCCTTCTGAGCACTCGCCAGAACTTCTAACCCCATGCCCACAAAGTGAAAACTATTACTTAACAGCTAAATTAGATCAAAGGAGCCTCCCACCTTGCCTCATCCGACAGCCTCTCCCTCTGTCAGGGCTCCAGGCGGGGAGAGCATGGCCGGTCCCAGCCCAGCACCGAGGTGCCTGTGGGTTACAGAGCCGTCAGCAGAGCAGTGGCTGTGGGGCCTGTGAGCCAGGTTGGCCACCACATATCTGGCCAGTAATCCCTCCCACAAAAGGAGGCCAGGCACAGGTATGTTACAGCCTTTTATGGGTGTAAACGTATAAATGAGAATAAAATAGGTAGATTTTCTGTCTCTCCAACATGGTAAGTTCAAACTATTATAGAAATATTAAATCTCAAAAGTTCCACTTCATCAGAGACACTTAGTGGAAAGAACTGCTTTATATATTTTACTTAATAATTTAAGCAACTCTGCTCAAACTCCATCACTAAATGTTTCTGTAACCTCAGGCAGGCTGCCTAAGCCACATACTATGCTGAAAGAGGATATAATTACAGTATTCTTTATTAAATGCAAAAAAAA
>NW_005298010.1:0-651 GCF_000412655.1 Myotis brandtii
GTTCAGAAGGATGAGGTGGGTTTTCACGTTAGCACATGGAATTATTTCCAGGACACCCTATAGTGTGAGAAAAGCCGGCTGGAGAACGTAACAGCCATGGAACAGGACCTACCGCAGAGGGTGTCGTAAGGGTTCAATGAGCCATACAGGTAAAGCACTTTGGGAAGTGCCTCTCCCACGGAAAATGCCACGTATGCGCTTAGAAAAAGCACTGCTGTTGTCACTTTTTTGCATTCCATACGCGCAAACTCTGTGCCTGGTACCGTCCTGGTCAAATTAAATCGAGGTCACCACCGAGAGAGGCTCACGGATGGCCATCCTGCCGATGCGGTTATTTAGAAGCAAAGCAGCTCACTCTCCATGCATGCTCTGCACGCCTGCACCTCAGGGAGCCAGGCAGACTGGGGGGGGGGGCAGACACACTCAGGTCCCCATGACCTAGACGTGTGGTGCCCTTGACGTTCAAGTGCCCTCCCTGGGCTCCAATCCCTGCCCTGCGTTTTCTAGGTGTGTCATCTTGGGCCACTTGCTTAATACCTTTGAATCTTCAGTTGTTGTTTTAAGTAAACTCTTAATGTTAGAATAGTTTTAGATTTACAGAAAAGTTGTGAATATACTATAGAGAGGTCCCAGATATCCAAGCCCAGTTAC
>NW_005298011.1:0-651 GCF_000412655.1 Myotis brandtii
AAAAAAAATACACATTTTGACAGCGATTTGTCTTTTTAGTGAGTTCCTTTTCTCTATCCTGAAATGATCATAACTGGCATCTCTGAAGATAGTTGAGAAGACTGAAAACTTTTTATCTATATTTTTTTGGTGGTAGAGATTTTCAACTCGCCCATCCCCTCCTCAACACACACAAATGAAAGCAATATGCTGGTTAATAAGGAAGCAGATATGTTAACAAACTCACATGTCAAAATGAATGATTACTTACGTTGTTGGTATATACACAGAGTACGGGTATTATTGGACACATACTTTAAAAAATAGGCATAATGGTTTTTTATGTGTGTGCAGAGGTGGGTATCAATACCGCCCTCTTAAGGACAGCCTGAAACCTATGAAACATCTGACCTATCATAGCTATTCCACCTGCCCTGAGCTGTTGTGTCTAATCTAAAAGGCTCCCTTTTAAGCAAATGCGTAGTGTTCTCTGGAGGGATAGCATCATACCAGGCTGTTGCTTTGAATTTTATGTATTATCTGTCTTCATTATTAAATCATGTGCCCATACGGTTTACATGGTTTCACTATCAAAAGGGAAAAAAACAAACAAAGGATCATTGCTCAATAGTCACCACCATTGTTGATTTGTAACAAGAGCTACAGAAAAGA
>NW_005298012.1:0-651 GCF_000412655.1 Myotis brandtii
TGGCTCGTGAGCCGCGGTTTGCCGACCACTGAGCTAGTAGGATAGGTACGGAGAAGAATAAAAGACATAATACATCTTTTCTTTTCTTTAATATATTTCCCTCTAAAACTTCTTTCATAACCCTCTCAATTTAGGGTGAACTGGCAGAAATATTTTCATTTTCATTTCTTTAGAGAGAAAATAATAAAGTGATCATTTGGAAACTAGTACTGAATTTTTGTTTGAGTGTCACAGAGATTGGCATATCTATATATCTTTAAGAACATCAAATTGCTAATTTTTCTAAAGACTATACACCTTATTTTACAGCTATATTTTAGGGACAGCCCATCAATAATTAGCAAGTTAACAGTGTATGTTGTCATTGTAATTGTACGTGAATTTAAGAGCCCCTGTAAAATTTAAAGATTCTAATCACATTAAATAATCATTTGCTGACAAATGCAAGATCACAGATTATATTTACATTTTTGAGTTTTTTGCCCCCAAATTAGAATCCTGCTTTGGGTATGTTCTACTGAAGATCACAGACTTTGGGATTCTATACATGTCCTGAGGGTGTCAAAAGACGATTTTGGCTGTAGGTGCAGGAGTTTGCAAGAACCAAGAAAACAGTACAACATATTTGACCTCTGAACTTATATGATTGAA
>NW_005298013.1:0-651 GCF_000412655.1 Myotis brandtii
GAGCTGATAAGCTTGTATCTGTGGGAGGAACACTCTCTGCGGTGAGGCCTGAGGACATGGAGTTGGGTGGTAGCTGGAGGGAGGAATAATAGAAGGCCGGAGGCTGGCTGCCCAGATTGTGTTAAACATTGTCCTGAGGGAATGAATGGATGACCTGGACTCTAGAACAAGACTCCGCAGCACACCTTGACTGCCTCAGGAAACGAAGATCATTCCACTTTATTGCTCGTTAGAAAATCATTGATGTAAATAAAAGTCACGTGTTAACAATCCCAGGTAATGTTCTCTGGCTCGTGCCCTGGTTCCAGGTCAGGGCTGGGGAAAACTGGCTCCTGTAAAGGTGACCTGCCATCTGCAGTGACTTTCCCCTTTCAGAGGGTTGACTCGGTTCTGCTGCATTTGCCAGCTTCTGTTTTTCTCTTTTGTGGTTTGTCCATGTCAATTCATTATGTCACATGAGTGCAGGGAGCAGGTGGATTTCTGATGACAGGGTAACATGATGCAGGAGGTGAATCTGTTGGTTTCCTCTCCTGCATCAGGCCAATGTCAAACTTACATAGTTCGACATCCATAAGAAATAGCTGCTTTCCTACCTCACAGGTGGCCAGGGGAGGTGTACCAAAATGTGGGGACTCAGCTCCGATCAGTGCT
>NW_005298014.1:0-651 GCF_000412655.1 Myotis brandtii
CAAACATTTTTATATCCTTTCTCTTTATTTCTGTTTTCAGGCAACAATCATGGAAAACACATGGAATGGAGTCACAGACTTGGCTTTAAATCTCAACCACTCTTATTGTGTAACATCGACAAGTTGTTTTTTCTGTAAAATGAGAAGTGTTATGCCTACCTATAGGGCCAAGGACATAATGTATATAAAATGCTTTTCACCATACATGACACATAGTATCTGCTCAATAAATATTTGCTATAATATTAGTCTTGTCACCCCTCTCCTTCCCCTTTGTCACACCCCAATATTATCTTAGAAAACACACACAATGAATCCAAATTTAAAGTGTGACCACCATGACCTTACTTTTTATATTTGGATTTGCAAGGCCAGCTCACAAAAGGGTCTATAGTCTTCCTCCTTCTCATTTAGCTGGAATTCAGGTAAGTTGGCACCACAATTATAGTGGTGTTATTTCCTGCCCGTCCAGTCAACCCAATTTCCCACAGTTGCTTTTTCTATAAAAACACAGTTTTTAAACAATTAAAATCACAAAACATTGTCATTGCTATCTCCTAATTGCTAAACCATACATTAAGAAACAATAAATAATTAAAGCAAGTGTTTTAGCAACAATAATGGTCACATCTTCCAAATGTGCAAATAGTT
>NW_005298015.1:0-651 GCF_000412655.1 Myotis brandtii
TGGCTAACTCATCCTTTCCTTTAAGTCTTTGCTCAGTTCTCTCCCTCTCAGTGAGTTCCTGTCCTGGGTGCTCTATCTCATGCTGCAACCTGCCCCGTCTCACAGCCAAACACCCCTTTCCCAGCACTAACCCCTTCTAACAGACCGTATAGTTTACTGACATCTTTACTGTGGGTCACCCCTGAGGAGAACATAAGCTCGGCCAGACCACATTCTTTGTTTCGCTCAGTGGAGTAGCCCATGCTTCTGGAATATTCCGGGCTAGTGATTAGCACTCAGTAGCTATTTGCTGAATCAACAGTGAATGAACTAATTTGGAAGCAGCGTGGAAGGTTTATTGGAGAAACGCACAGGTAGAGGGAGCCATCTGGAATTCAGGATTGTGCTGAAAAGACAGATCTGGGCTGAGATACAGGCCCCAATAGAACATGTCACAGCAAAAGTAATGTATATCCAGTTTGAATCTTGCTTTTTCCACTTAAAAAACGTATCAATCTTCTTGTCATTTGTTGCGGTTTTCATATCACTTAAAATGATTGCACTAGTCCACCGAGTGGTTACATAGTAACTGTCTCCCTTTTGTTGGGCATCTTGATTCTAATTTTTCACTATTATTAATGATACTAGAGGCCCAGTGCATGAATTCGTGCA
>NW_005298016.1:0-651 GCF_000412655.1 Myotis brandtii
CCACTGGTACACGAATCCATGCACCGGGCCTCTAGTAAATATATAATTGTATATGGACATACAAACATTTTTTTCTTCCTTTCTCTTCTCTTCTATCCCCATCAGTATTTTTGAAGTATAGAAATCAATTACTATTTCAAAGAAGAAATTCTTAATAGCATCATATTCACTGCCTTTTCTAATGTCACCTCTAGTTTTTACATTTCTTGAATTTTAATGGTGTCTGTGTTATAAAACAAGGTATTTTTCTAAAAGAGCACAGAATAATGCATTTCTCTCCAAGAATTGTCGGTGCCTCGGCCATTTTCCCTTCTTGTCATCTCAGGAATACATAAGTCTTTCTACTCACAGGAATTTCCCTACCTGCTACCTGAAGTAAGGTAATTAAGGATTAGGCTCTCCTAGGAGCACGTTGAAGAATTTTTTAACTCCCTGAAAATTAATTTCACACTGAGTCACTAAAGTTAGTCCCTCTTCCGTTTTGCCCTTCCAGGAGGCTATCTTGAGTTCATTTCAGTGAAGTCCCTAAATCCTGGTACACGCTTAAAATTGCATCTAGAGGAAGTGGTCAGCATCGCATTTTCAGAAACTTTTACAGGAGAAAATTCAGTGTTCTATTTACCAAGGAAGGCTTTCAATGTACATGGAACA
>NW_005298017.1:0-651 GCF_000412655.1 Myotis brandtii
AAAAAAAACCTCAAGTAAGTTTGTATCATTAGATTGCTATTTCAAAGGCCCAATTGTGAGTAAAAGGCTCAGTTTTCTCTTCTACATCCAGGAAACACTGGCTGGTCTATGGCTCTTGCCAGCACTCCCATCGCTGCCCCAGACAGCCAGTTGTAGAAACTCTGGCTGAGTCATGTCTCTGCTCAGCTACTCAGTAATGAGCCAGCTCTAGGGACATTCCTGAGATGTGTGGGAGATATGTGTTTGATCTCTACCGATTTCTTTGCCGTGCCCCACACCATGCCCACATTAATGGAACTTCCAGTGCATTGCCTGCTCAATAGAATAAAGGGACTGTCTCCGGTATTGCTACTTAATATTACTCAATAAATCAGTAACAGAAGCAATGAATGGAATGGAATGCAAAGTTCTTGGCTGTTAGCCCTAGATGGAACCACTTCCTTCCTATGAGCAAATAGTGGTTAATAGATTGGCTTGAAGGCTGTGGGAAAGGGATAGTGCCTCAGTAGTTAAGTTTACTCTGAAAATACAGAAAACACCCTTTTCAAGGAGAGGGAATATGCTACTTCTTTTACTCTTGGAGTAATGACTATGTACCCAGGTAATAAAGAGTTAGTGAACAAATGTTTGCTGATTTTCATAATTAAACAA
>NW_005298018.1:0-651 GCF_000412655.1 Myotis brandtii
AAAACAAAAGTACAAAACAAACCTGTTCAGCAAATTCCTTTGAGATTTCCCAGTTTTAGATATGCTTCACTGTCAATACTGGATGTAAAGCTTTTGTGGTTAAAAATGTATAGTAAGTCAGCACCAGCTTCTTTGTATTGTTCTGTCACACTCCCTGCATAGCAACACCTCTGGAACAGATTCAAGTGTCAAAACAATTCTTAGAAATATGGGCTGTCACAAAATATAAATCCTTAGTGTTAGGACACTTAATTTCATAACCTAATCAGGTTTATGACTGATTGATGTTTAGTAGGTAAAATGTTACAGGATTTGATGTGATTTACTCAGACCCCTTATCTGTCATCTAGCCTAATCCTTACCCCAATGCATAAAAAAATTCCCTCAGTTCCAACTTTATATTCAGTACATTAAAGTAATAATAATTATGTCCATGTTTAAACTGCAATCAAAATTTTGTTTGGGAAGATTTTGTTTACTTATGACTAGTTCCTTACATCATGTATATCACATGCTGCACATAGTAAGTGTTCAAACAGTTTGCTAAATGAATGGATAAATGTCTGAATGATAATGTCCATTATCATTTTTCATCATATATAATAAAAGGCTATTATGCAAATCGACCGAACGGCAGAATGACTGGTTGCT
>NW_005298019.1:0-651 GCF_000412655.1 Myotis brandtii
ACACACACACACACACACACACACACACATCTTTAATCTGAGACTTAAAAGATGAGTTATAGCTAGCAAAGAGTTACTGAGGAAAGAAAGAAGGAATTTCTGTTCTTAGCCTGGGGAAAAGAGATTTGATTTGAAAGCAAGGTGGGGCTTGAAGGAAAGGTGATATGTGATATAGCTACTTTGATGTGTTCAAGCTGTTGCCATGTCAAAGAAGAATTAATCACAATCTCTATTGCTTTAGAATTCAGAGGTAAGAAGAGAAATTAAGATGGTAATTAAAGTCAGGGGATTTTGACACAGTATCAGGAAGATCTTTCTAATATCTGGAACTGTCCAAAAACCAATTGTCCTTAAAATACAGCAAATTCTCTGAAATTGGAGGTGCTCAAATATTGTATGACCATTGCTTAAAGTAATAAATCTATTTCTGCATTAGTTCAAAATGTAGCATTCTTTTAACAAGTACCATGAAATCTAATTTATGCTTGGACTTAGACTAGGACTTGAATATATTTTTTCATTTATTCAACAATTATGTAATGAATACCTACTATACACCAAATTATTATTTAGATACTAAGTGAACAGAGATGTTTAAATTAGTCCTGATCCTTATCCTTAAGCTTAAATCTAGGAAGTATCAATCTAGGT
>NW_005298020.1:0-651 GCF_000412655.1 Myotis brandtii
AGAGTGGCTTCATGAGAAAAGCTTAAGGATAATGTCTTTTGATTTTGGTAGAACTTAGTGGAATGATCTATTTTATACTGAATTCTGAACCAAAGACAGAGTACTTAGTGATATATTCATTCAGCAAAAGCATTAGCTAATCCATATATATCATCTAAAACTGACAACAGCAATTCAAAATACTGTTAAGAATTATTTTCTGTAATTAAGATGTGTGCTTACTAAAATTCACCAGAGGCTGAAAAGCATAAATTCTCATCATACATGCCTACTTTAAAGGAGTAAATGCTTGCTCTTCTCCAAGGTGTAAGTACCATGTACAACTTTGGCAGGTCAGAGGCTCTCACAGAAATGAGATTATTGGACAGGTGCATCCCATAAGCAAGGCTGGAACAGTCCAGTCCCTCTTGTTACACATGATATTCTTACGTTTTTCCTTGTAAAAATACTGAGGAAGAAAATAATATAAAAACTATAGGTATTAACCAGTATGTTAGCAAACAGGCCATTTAAAATTTTTCCTTGAAGAGAAAGTTACATTTCATCCTAAATGAGTAAAAGGACAAGCTCTGTATTATATGTAAAGTGCGACATGTTAAAATAATTTGAAACTTCAGAGGAGGCTATCTTATTTTCTGTTTCAACATGTGA
>NW_005298021.1:0-651 GCF_000412655.1 Myotis brandtii
CTCTGTCACTGTCCTCCCAATTTTATTAATGTTTGTGTGAAAATGTGGTCTGCACTCTAGCTGGGCTAAACCAAATGAGACCGTTGCTTCCTGTATAAGTATTTTTCTTCCAATTATTGTTGAGTGAAAAGTAGACAGTTTTCTTATCAATGTGACAAAAGGTTATGTTGGCATTTTAGTATCTGTGTTATACTCATGTTGAACATTTTTACTTGGACTGTAGCCAGAGTCAGAGTTCTCCTCCCTTATGCTTTTGTAGGTCTTTTTTACACATTTAAATATGTGCCTTTACATTTAATCCTGTTAAATTTCATTTAAGTAGGCTGAGGTAATTTTGGTCTTATGTCTTCATCCCTCTCTAGAATCTCTCCTACTTTCTGCCATTCAGTTTAGATGAGTCTTCCCTATTTGCTTTTATGCTAATTATTTGGAAGGAAAAAAGATTGAATGGGACAGAATCACTGAAAGAGCCCTGTGGCATGCCACTCGGAACTGCCTTCCATGTACACACATACTGATCTTTGTAATGAACAAGTACGTTGTGGTTGTGTTGTGTCTTATGGCATGTAAATCGTTTTTATATGCCCTGTATGCCAAAATGATACATCATCATTTTTGCAAATATGTACAATGGTACTACATTTCAATTTA
>NW_005298022.1:0-651 GCF_000412655.1 Myotis brandtii
ACATTACAGTATTTCCCAGGTCTCTTCCCAGCCCAGCACCATATGGGGAGTAAGGAAGCGAGAGTCCCTAGGCTACTGTGCTGCTTTGTCCCAACAGGTTTCCGTTCTTGTCTTGATGAGCTCAAGGCACTGCACCCTTATCTTCTCTATCTACTTCTCAAAACTGACAAATTTCAGACTTACCCAACACCTTGACTCCTCTTACCAAATCATAAAATCTCTAAATTTATGTATCAGATGGGGCAGGCATACTTTCTTCACCTTTGCCATTTAAATCACTGTTTATAAGATCTAGGTTAATATAAGGCCTTTGTATGTCTAATAACTTTATAACTCACCATACTACCACCCATAGGGCGCTAGTCTCTCCTTTGAACTCTCCAAGTAAACACTGTCAAAGCTCATGATGCAAGAAGTCGTTATGGATCAGTTGTGGCAGGCTGTGAAAAGGAGGTGCTCAGGTATTGCTGGAGAGCTGTGGACCAGGGTCCGGAGCAGTCCTTCTCAATCTCTAGGTATATGCCAGCCTTGGGGAAACTGAGAAAATACTCATTCAAATAATATTCTGTAGACCTTAATTCCCTCCAGGAACTCCTGTTAAGAAAAACTGGCCCACCCTAGCTGGTTTTGCTCAGTGGATAGAGCATAGGC
>NW_005298023.1:0-651 GCF_000412655.1 Myotis brandtii
ATTTATTTGTATTATAACTGTAAACCTACTTTTACCCACCCCTGTATATGAAACGTCTGTAAAGTGCTCCGCTTCAAACTAAAATTATCTGCAGAGAAAGCAGGAGGAAAGCACGTATCCAGTTGCATTTTTCCTTCCCTCTCCCGACTCCTTATCAGGGCAGTCACACCAAGGAGAACAGAAGCAATTGTGGGTCAGAGTAAACAGGGGGTCCCTTGGGCCTCACGGAAAGTCTGGCTGCAAGCATGCTTTCAGAGGTCGCGTAGGATTCAGGTTATAGGTGCTCAGAGCCAACTGCTGTCAGGTGAGCGTGGCAAGAACAGTCTTATAACTGGGGCTGGGGGGGAGGCACAGAGGGTGGGATGTGTCACCGCAACAAGGTCCCTCACAATATAATTAAGCTGGAACTTGGGGTAGAAAAAGTTGGTCAGAGGCAGCAGCATTCAGTGATGAGTATCATTCAAGCAGAGATGGAGAAACAAATGAGAGATATCAGGGCCAGGTGTCCTGCGAAGCGGAAGGTACTGATTAGTCTTCCAGGCCGAGTGACTGGGGTCGGGGTGAGGGAACTGGCCAGGCCAAACCCAGGACCATCTTCTCCTGAGCCCAAGGCCAGTCCCAGCAGTAGACCCCTGAGCCCCACCCCCCTCA
>NW_005298024.1:0-651 GCF_000412655.1 Myotis brandtii
TTTTGTTTTGTTAATCCTCACCCAAGGCTATTTTTCCGTTGATTTTTAGAAAGAGTGGGCGGGAGGGGGAGAGGCAGAGAGAGGGAAACATAGATGTGACTAAGACATATCGGTTTGTTGCCTCCCTCACGTGACTGACCCTGGGGCCCAGGATGGAGCCTGCAGCTGAGGTACATGCGCTTCAGTCCATGGGCTGACACTATCCACTGAGCTAAACTGCCCAGGGCGGTGGGATTCTTTTTATAAAGGTCGACCCTGTGGTTTGTAGAGGGTGTATCAGAAGAGCTGGCTCTGAATCAGACAAGGCCATCTATCTGGACACCAGAAGCCAAAGCTACGTTGAGTGCTGGGGGCATTTTGAATTGGGCATCTGTCTGTCTGTCTGGAGTGGCCTTCAGTCCTTTCAAGTGCTCTCCCCATTTCTCTCTGCCAAGACTGCCCTGCAGAGGGTGAGCCACTCTCCCTCCTCCATTCACTCTGCCCATGAATGAGAGTAGCCTTGGCCACTGGAAGAGCTAAAACACCGGCCATGTAGCCAGTGAAGGCAGCAAGAAGGAAGGCGATGCCGCCCATGCAGAATGGAGCCTCCTTGTGCAATAAGCCAGCCCCACCGATGGCCCAGTGACGGCAGGGGGCTTTCACCTGATTTTC
>NW_005298025.1:0-651 GCF_000412655.1 Myotis brandtii
GTTCCAATATACTTGTTTATTTATTCTAATGTGTGTCTCTAATTTTTTATTTGAGGGTGTAAGCTATTTATATTTAATGTAGTTACTGATAAAGAAGGGATATAAATGCCACTTTGTTATTCATTTTCCATATGTCATCAGTTGTGTTGCTGTTCTTCTACCCTTTGATTAAGGTCTTCTTTTTGGTGAAATAGAAATTTTAGGGTACCTTTTTGAATTCTTCTGTTTTCTTTTACTATATATTTTAGTATATTCTTAGTTACTGCTGAAGACATTAATATTAGTATCTTAAATTATAACATCCTTATTTATCATTAATTTTATATCCTTAACTTAAATAGTATATAAAAATTTCTCCAAAAGATCTCTGATTCTTTTCTCTCTTCTCTACTACTATTATTATTCAAATTACATATTTTATATATCTCAAGCCAACCAACGCAGGTTTGTTTTTTTAAATTATTGCTTTGTGCAGTTACCTTTAAAAATTGACAGAAGAGTTAGAAACAGAAACACATTTTTACTATCTTCCATAATACCTGTATAGTCATCAGTGTTCTCTATTTTTTATGTATACAGACAGACACTGCATAACATTTTGGTCAACATCAAACCACATATATGATGGGAGCCCCATAAAATTATAGTAAA
>NW_005298026.1:0-651 GCF_000412655.1 Myotis brandtii
AATGACTCTAAAGGAGTAGATGATTAGATTTAATGAAAGCACAAAAAGTTGTTAAAGCCAGAAAATAAGAGAAAAAGAAACATAAGCAAATACACAATAACTTCATTTTTAACTAATAAAAGTGTAGGCATGGCATTTCTCTAGTAGACTTCTGAAAATCATCTACATCAGAATCACCTGTGCTTATTTTCAAAAGACATGGACTCCACCCTCCACATCTCTGTCCATCTTGGTAGTCTGCATTTTAATAAATACTCCCAAATTAAAAACCACTGTTTGACACCCACTATTACAAAGGAACAGGGAGCTTTATTTCCCTATCTACCCAAGTACATTTCCAGTAATCTTAATAATCAGTAAACAATTTTGCTCTTGGAGGGAAAAAAGTGTTTTATCCAATCACTTTACAATATAGTCAAGTTCAAAGTGAATCAATAAATATTTAAGAAGTTTAATATTGTTCCATAATTTTTAATGCATCACTTTATTCATTTTCTTATTTGGTAGTATAAACAGTGAAAGCAGAGAGGCAAAGGAGGGGTCTGCCTTTATTCACATTTTCACCTAAACCAAATGTGCAGGGTTCCTAGAGGAACAGATGATCACTGTACAAGAACATCCTTTATAATAAAAGGCTAATATGCAAATAGA
>NW_005298027.1:0-651 GCF_000412655.1 Myotis brandtii
TTTTTTTAGCATGTCTGTAGTGTGAAACATGAGCAAATAATAATCCCAAATGATACCTTGGCAGTAATTTTAAAGTGGGAATTTAGGATTTAACAGCAAAATTTTAGACTAAAGTGAAATAAAAGTTTTCAATGATGTTATTTTCATGTCCAGTGGGTATATCCTTTGTAATAGGAAGAATCTTAAGAAAGATGTGGTTTGTCAATTTTGTTCACCCAAATATCTTTCTGTACAGCTGCCCAAATCTTACATTTATTTATTTAAAGTGGGACCGTGAATTACTAATTTGACAATTGATGCTGGATTATGTTGTATGAAATTAGCCATTTCTATAGTGAGCTGTATCAGGAGGAATTAGCTATATATAATCTCCTTTGTTTTTCTGATCAATCCATGTACTTCATCTAAAATCTAATAATTAGATCAGAGATATAGCAATCCTGATATCATGGCACCAGTCATGCTCAAAGAAAAACAAGAGTATACTGGGAGGATTGGGAAGTTATAACAGGATGGAATTGGCACAGTCACGCTGTGCATTAAAGCTATGCTGCAGACAACATTACTCAAGAGTCTTTTCAGGAAATGAGATGGTTCTCGGGGCACTAATCACTAAAATAACACATTGTGGAAGATTGTGTGCTTATTATT
>NW_005298028.1:0-651 GCF_000412655.1 Myotis brandtii
GTGTGGAGGATGGGGAGCGATAGAACCTACGTGGTTTTGTTATAACATTGGCAGTATTTGAAGTGTTCCCCCAAGTGACATTGAGTTCATATGCTTATCAAAATGAGAATAATTATGTATGTATTTTTGCATGGAAAAGGAAAGAACAGAAATAAATAAATGGTCAAAATTGAGAAAAGTATTAGTAATCTCATACCTTTAAATACTAAATAGTAAATAGAAGCTCACTCAGTTATTAAAAAAGTAATTGTGTAGTTTCTCTTGTGTATGAATAGTATATTTGAAACATGTGGTAGCTCATGGTCAAAGTCACCCTCTACTGATGTAATGATGAATTATGACAAAAAGAATATTGAGACACTGTATTCTTGTTTGCTGGACTAATTGTATGTTGTTGAATGTTTGCATTTAACAGTACAAATCGCATGTCTCGTATTTCTAACACAGAGCCAGCCTCATCAAATACATGTATATTGTTCAAAGTATAAAACAAAGCAAAGCATTAGGTAACGAAATGGCTGGCTTTGGAGTCAGTCAATTAACAAAACAACAAGGAATAAATGTCCTTATTTGCTTTGTACAGAACATTAGCTGTGATTCTGTGTTAAGTTGTGAAAGAGACTTACCTATAAAGAGATGTACTTTTTCTTG
>NW_005298029.1:0-651 GCF_000412655.1 Myotis brandtii
AAAAAACTAGATATAAATAAACTTCCTTATAAAAATATTAGAAACAATTGTGCATCTGTGTGCCTAGGACTAAGCTATTAAAAGCTGCAACTTAACTAAAATGAGTCTTATCTTACCTGAATTCTATTTTATTTCTAGTGATTCTGAATTATATTTTAGTAAAGAGGGTTATTTATAAATAAGATTATCATGATGTATTTTATTGATACAGCAATCTTCTTCAAATTTGTACTATTATTCTCTGCTTTAAGCTGATTGAAAATAGTTTCCAAAGACTCCAATGAGTTTAAAGGAATACAATACATTATTTTCAATGTCCTTTCCATGGAGGTGGGTTCAGAAATAGAGAGAAATTAAAGCTTTGTATTTTTTAGTCACAGTGAATCCACAGAATAGAAGTTATTGAGGGCAGGGGGGGAAACCCAAGGAAACATCTGCCCTTTTATTGGGAATGTAGATTACTGGCCATCTAGTTAAGAAAACTGAATATATCTCAAAGGGTATGGGACATATTACATTAAACATTTTCCTAGACTTTACAATTATTTTTGTATTAGTTTGGGAGATAAAATTTGAATGTAATCCTTCCCCCAAATTATACTTGGTTTCCTTACATTTGAACCACTGTTTTGACAAAGCTTCCTACTTAGT
>NW_005298030.1:0-651 GCF_000412655.1 Myotis brandtii
TCCCGTGGAGGAAGCTAGAGTCTGTGCATAGCTTTGCACAGCAAAACAGGCAGCCAATTGAGGTCACAGGTGGTGTCTGACATTGACCTGATTGAAGTTCATCTCAAGAATTCCCAGAACCAACATAGCTAAGGGCTGGCTTCAGTCCATAACAAAGCATGACCCAATTAGCTCCACAAGTAGCATTACTCCCTCCAAAAATATATCAGCAGAAACCAGACCTTAAAAGGCAAATTCCACTTCATGCAATCAGCCACTGCACAGCACCTCATGCACTGTGCTTGCAGCCAAACCTCACAGCCAACCAGCCTGAGGCTCAGCCGAACCCAGGAATGTGAAACAACAATCAAGGACCCACTTAAACACAAAAGTACACATAAGGGACTGGGAGACTGTGCCATTGGGCCCCACAGAAAACCTACAACATGAGGCCACCCCACCAAACTGGGAGATCTGCCTAATACACGGAAACAAACTCAGAAAGGCATACAAAGAAGGAGACAAAGAAATAAGCCCTAAATGAAACAATGGGACAATTCTCCATAAAAATATCTAAATAAGATGGAGGCAAGATATCTACTAGAAACAGTTCAGTACAATGTTTGTAAGGACCCTGTTAGAACTTAGTGTGAATTTCACCAGCATAAAAAA
>NW_005298031.1:0-651 GCF_000412655.1 Myotis brandtii
GAATGGAAGAGGAAGGGAAGATAAAAGAGAAGATCTGAGAAATAATGTTAAAGGAAAAAGTCAGATAATTTTATATTTATACTTCAAGAAGCTCAAGAGTCTAATGGCCAGCAACACTAAAAATAATTCTAAAGGGTAAGATGTATAGATTCAATATTGAAAAATGTCCTTCTTCTCAGTACATTAATGAATTTGTTTCAGATCAAATAAATCCACAAAGAAAATTTGGAGAGGGGGCTACAGAGGGAACAGAGGTTATGTGAAAAAATGATTCTATTGATTAGCTGAAATATAAATGCACAGAAATAGCCAACAAAAACCTTAAGGAATGATGAGAGAAAGGCTTTTCTTCTAGTTACTAGAGATTTTAAAAATGCTAAATATAAGAAATAAAAGCAATGTAGTGTCTGTCAAGAGAACTAGTAGATACAATTACACAAAAGAATAGAAACTCTAGAAATAATCCATAGTATATATAAAAATGTAGTCTATAATTAAGTGACACTTCAAATAAATGGGGAAAGATGAGTTATTCAGTAAGTGCTACTGGAGTAATTGGTTAACTATTTTAAAATAAAAAGTGAAATTTCTTCTTCATATCAGATACTGAAATAAATTCTACTTAGATTAAAAAGTTAAATGTAACACACA
>NW_005298032.1:0-651 GCF_000412655.1 Myotis brandtii
CCCCGCTCCCCACTGACCACCAATGTAGATGCTTCCTGGTTTTCTCAGCCTCTGAGCCTCGGGTGGAAATCCCACGCCCTCCTCTGCCATCCGCACAGAGAGCCTTTGGCCCTCAGCCCCCCTTTACCCGCTTCCTGTTTTCTCGCCCGCCCGCTCCTTCTGGGGCCACTTCCTTTACTCGCCAGGTGTTTTGTTCTGTCCTTTGTCACCCCCCTTCCCCCTACCCCCCCTTTCCTTCTCTGTCCCCGGCTCGTGGGGTGTCCCTCCGCCCACTCCCTGCGTTGCTGCTGGTTGTGACGATGGGGCGGGCAGCACTACCATCTCGCTTTGTTACCGGTGATCACTCCGCTCTTCTCACGTTGCTTTTGCTCAGAACGGGGATTAGGGCATGTGTTTTATTTGTCGCAAGGTGAGAGCAGAACCAGGACGGAACCAGCCCTACAGCAGGCACTCTGAGGGCACCAAGCGCGGACAAAGGTGCTGGCAGAACTCCGAAGGCTGGGCTCCAGACACCGATTTTGAAGGACGTTTACACCTGTGGTGACTTTTTTGTTGTTAATCCTCACCCGAGGATATTTCCATTGATTTTTAAAAAATATATTTATATTTATTTCAGAGAGAGAGAGATAGAAACAGCAATGATGACAGAGA
>NW_005298033.1:0-651 GCF_000412655.1 Myotis brandtii
TCCATTTTAGGGAGCTC
This sequence comes from Myotis brandtii, assembly GCF_000412655.1. Lineage (NCBI taxonomy): Eukaryota > Metazoa > Chordata > Mammalia > Chiroptera > Vespertilionidae > Myotis > Myotis brandtii. The sequence continues at coordinate 18 of NW_005298033.1, forward strand.
TTAAAATGCATTTATTCTATAAGCATTTCTTATTTCCTCTGTAGAAGTCTCTATTCTGCAGGAAATAGAGCCATGAACATAAATGACTAAAATGCAATGAAATGTGGTAAATGCCAAGGAATTACTGATCAAACTGCCATGGAATTCCAGGTATAGAAATCACAGAAGGCTGAGTGGAGGGGTCATATTGGAGCTGAACCGTAATAGATGGGTAGGATTTGAAAGAGGAAGGCAGCCTACGCAGAGTGGGGAGACAGCATGAGCAAAGTTAAAGCGCATGCTCTGTTGAAAAACATTCACTAGTTTTCAGTTTCCTACATGAAAAAAAATTCAAATGTGTGGTCCTGTTATTAAAAACCCAATAATATTTGGGTCCAATACAATTTTTAAGAATAATTTCTCTCTATTCTTCTATCCTTGCTTTTTAAAATAAAATTCGAATGTCCAACCAAATATTTGACAGGGCTACTGGAAGCCACAGGGTACATACAGAATTCCTTCCTACATGTTCATTTTACTCAAAGAGTTTTGGAGAAAATATTTTTGACATCAAAATAAGGATAGATGAATTGATATCATAGAATGCACGTTTCCCCTGGACTTTAAAGATAAAATATAAGGTTTCAAATAAAGT
>NW_005298034.1:0-651 GCF_000412655.1 Myotis brandtii
GCTGCAAACTTAAAGTAACTTGGTACAAAAAATAAAAATAGGTTCATATGTTGAAACAGTTTCAGTATGAATTCCAGGTTATTTAAGTGCTAAGAGTTGTTTTTTAAATTTTTTTTAAAAATTTAAAATTTAACTTTTTATTATTAAGCATGCTTTACACTGAAAACTATCTTCTATGATAAACTGAAAACAAATTATTTTGGCTACATGAAATATATATTCGAAGAATAATGTCAGAGAATGTTTGTTCTCTTATAAATGTAGTCACAACAACTCTAACTTCCCACTGTCCATGCCACCCCTCCCCTTCTCTCCCAGGACCCCACTGTATTGATACCATTTTACCTGCCTGTGACATCTGTCTTATTGAGTGATGTGTAAGACTGGAGGAGGAAATGATTGGGTACATATATAGATTTAATTAGAGCATTTAATCAAGATGGGGCCCTACTTCACAATCGTCTGGGTATTCAGTAAAAATTCAGATTTGCAGATCATGTCTTGCTACTCTCCTTGCTTCCCAAGTACTGAATACAAATTATCTCTGGAGCTAGAAACTGGGATTCTGCATTTTAAAAAGTGCCTTACGTGGTTCTAAAGTGTTCATCTCCAAAGTGATTATAATCCATATGTTAACTCATTATCTTGATG
>NW_005298035.1:0-651 GCF_000412655.1 Myotis brandtii
TGTACAGTTTTCCAAACACCTTTATTGAAAGGAATGTCTTAACCCCATTGTATGTTCTTGCCTCCTTTGTCATAGATTGGTGGGCCATATAGTTGTCAGTTTATTTTTGGGCTCTGTATTCTGTTCCACTGACCTATGTATCTGTGTAATCTATGCCATTACCATGCTGTTTTGATTATTTTAGTCTTGTAAAATAGTTTGACATCAGCAAGTACGATACTTTCAACTTCGTTCTTTCTCAAGATTGCTTTGGCTATTTGGAGTTTTTGTGGCTCATATATATTTTAGGATTATTTGTTCTAGTTCTGTGAAAAATATCTTTGGCATTAGGGATTGTATTGAATCTGTAGATTGCTTTTGGCTGTACAATTTAATGATGTTAATTCTTCTTACCCATGAATGGAATATATATGCTTCCATTTAATTGTATCCACTTCACTTTTTTTCTCCAATGTTTTATAGTTCTCCAAGTATAGGTCTTTTACTTCCTTGATTAAATTTATTTCTTGATATTTTATTCTTTTTGATGCTATTGTGAATGGAATTATTTTCTTAATTTTTCTTTCTGACAGTTCATTATTGGTATATAAAAATTTAACCTATTTCTGAATATTATTTTTGTATCCTGAAATGCTACTGAATTGATTTATT
>NW_005298036.1:0-651 GCF_000412655.1 Myotis brandtii
TCTGCAGAGTTTGTACCGATTGACATTCTCAGGGATAAATGAGCGCTTCTTTTCACGTGCAGTTGCTAACACTAGAAATTACCGCTCGTCCTTTACTCTCCCTAATCAGGCAGATGAAAGGTGATTTCATACTGTTGCTTTAACTTGGAACACTGGGTAACTGGTGAGGCTGAACACATTTTCATTCTCTCAGTGGCAATTTGTGTTTCTTCGATTTGAGTTGTTTGTATAGTTTCTTTGACTATCTTGCACTTAACATGTTTTAGTTAAATATAACTAATATTCTATGAGTCTGAATATTCAGCCAGATGAATTTGCACCATTGTATACATATGTGTAACCACGAGGCAAAGCAAGGTATAGATCATTGCTATCCAACCCGAAAGATTCATGTGTCTTTCCCACTAACGCCCCCTCCCACAGGTGCCTCTTCCCATGACAGCTTTCAGATTTCTATCACTATAGCTTAGTTCTTTCTGTTGTTCAACTTCATATATAAATGGAACCATATAGCCCATACACTTTTTCTTAGGATTCTTTCAGTTAATATATTAAAAATTCAGTCACATTGTTGTCTATCAAAGTGTATTATTGTTTTTTGGCCTAGTCAGTTTGCTCAGTGGATAGAGTGCCAGCCTGTGGACTGAAGGG
>NW_005298037.1:0-651 GCF_000412655.1 Myotis brandtii
TGAGCTAGTACCTTCTTGGAGTTCAACCAGAATCTCTCATTTTGAAGTTTTTTAGCTCTTCCTAATAAAATGAAGGAGTAAATTCCCATAAATGTCCTAGCATGGAAACTTTGTATTTCTTCAATGATGTACTGCATAAGCAATTGGTTTGTGTTTAGGGGATATGCTGTATGAAAAGCACATATCTAACATCATGCTTAGAGTGGCATGATGCTCACGCTGCAGGAGACCCTAGGTAGTAGCTGTCACTGCTTCATCTCCAGCTCTTGCTGACATAAACACTCAAAGAAAGGAATGGCAGGTGGATTGGTTCACGTGATTTAAAATGTTTTCCTCTCTCTGTCCATTCACACCCCCTCCCCAGTCTGTTTAAACCTATGATGCTAAAGGGTCAGAAAGATTAGAAGAGAGGACTCATTCTTAAAATGGAATTCATTCTTAAAGGCCAATCCATCAACAGAATATAGGCCTTTACTCATATATTTCCATTACACATGTACTAATAAAATATAGGAAAAGGGCAACTAAGCATCAACTTGATCATAACCATTTGGGAGCATCCAGATACCAAAAGAGGAGCCAATGTATTATTGGAGAAACTTTTAGTGCTCTGAGAAGGGGGAATTGAGTCATTCAGGATAACTCCAGGAA
>NW_005298038.1:0-651 GCF_000412655.1 Myotis brandtii
AAAAAAAGAGGAGGAGGAAGCCAAAAAGGAACAAGGAAGAAGAGGTAAAGAAACAGACTTAAAGAACCAAGATGATTGGTATTTTCAATTTTCTGTGAAATTCCCAAATGTTAACTTCGGGGAAAAAGAAATAATTATACTTATGTGAATAAACTCTCTTAGCAAACTTGGGCTCAGTCATCAAAACCTTGTGATACACTGCACAAATGCCTTCATTACTTTCTATTTTTTTCTGGCAACTTGCTCTGTTCTAAGTTTCCTGTTAGCTACTGTTACTAATTTATGAAGCTGAATCATCAAACATCCTTGTCTAATGTGTCTCAAGGGAGGTCTAATTGTATTTCAAGTTCACTGTGACACTTTTAACCTCTGAATCATCATATTCCCTATTCTATCTTAGTCTTAAAATAGCTTCAAGTAACTCTGTCCAATTCTTACCTACTTTGGCATCTATATTCCTCCTTATTTTGCACATATGTAAATGCTTGATATTTCCCATTGTTCAATTTTTTTTTACCAAAAATATCCCACATCCAATTTGTCCTGTAATTTTATTAGATTTATAAGACTCTACTATATGCTAAAATTTTACTTGTGAACCTTAAAATAATGTATGCATCATTAAATCATTTTTATTTATTTAAATATTCT
>NW_005298039.1:0-651 GCF_000412655.1 Myotis brandtii
CCAGCTAGGGCTATCATTAGATTTTAAAGCCTAGATCATCTAAATGTGTGGTGATAATGAGACAGTAATAATGTTCTCCTACTGGAAAATTAGCACATATTTATTAGGTATCTTGAGTTAGATGCCATATTTCTGAGAAAATAAGGTACCATATATGAACATATTACCATATACTACATACATATATAGACATAAAGTACTATATATACTATATAAATACACTATATAATAGTATATGTTAGAGATGTGTGCGATATATAAGGAGACAAAAACAGATTTTGTAGTTAGAGCCTAAACCTTCAACTAGGCAAGACCAGATTCAACTTCTAACACCTCAACTTCATGGCCTCAAGTCTCCACTGCTGTTCTCAGCTTCCTGTACTGGAACATGTGAGTCTCACCTTCCAGTCTTGACCGAATCTCTCCCTTGAGCACCATCTTACGACTGGTGCCTAGAAACCCCTGGAAGGTGGCTCTGTTATCACTAGACATCTAAAGAAGCCTCTTCATTGTACGTTCTCACATGTGGTCACAAAGGAAAAAGGTGCATTGGTTCTCTTCATTGTGTGGGATCTGTGCAGCTCTACTGGCCGACAGGAGTGCAGCCTCTGCCAGGGAAGTGAGTCTCTCAGCCTTGGGTGTCCTTGTTTG
>NW_005298040.1:0-651 GCF_000412655.1 Myotis brandtii
CTCCTTTGAAGGGTAGCTCCAAGAAGACCTTCTTTTTATTCACAGTTGAGACTGATTGTTTAGGTACCCTCGCTTTGCTGTTAGCTTCGATAAACCTCGTCGGGTAACCGTTGAGCTGAAGCGTTTTTGTTAACAAATTTATCTCGTCGGTCAGGCTGTCTTCCGTACATATCCTTCTTGCTCTGGAAAACAGCGTTTGCACCAGTGCTCTCTTGTGTTTGAGAGGTGTGAAGCTGGAAAAGTTTAGGTATTGACCGGTCCAAGTTGACTTCCTATAAACGGAGCGTTTGAGACTTCCATCATTTCGACGAGTTATAAGAATATCGAGAAACGGTAAACTATTATTTGATTCAAATTCGGCTGTCACTTTCATGTTTGGATGGCAGTTGTTCAAATGATGAATCAGGTTGTCAATTATCTCAACTGATGGATAAAATATCAACGTGTCGTCTACAAAGCGCTTGTAGTATGACAGTTGAGAGATGTGGTGCGTGGCGTTGGACTCGATCATATGCATGAAAAAGTCAGCTAATATCGGTCCGAGCGGGCTTCCCATAGCCACTCCATCAACTTGTTTGAAGTTGCGATCCAGAAATTTGAAACTAACATTCTCGGTGCACATCAGTATTGTTTCCTTGAGAATGTCCAGGG
>NW_005298041.1:0-651 GCF_000412655.1 Myotis brandtii
AAAACAGAATAAAAAGCACTCAAATATTTCTGTACACAACCTGTGCATATTAGAATACTATACCCCCTTCCAAATTTCCTCATTTTGGGTGCCCAGAGTCATCCTTGATTTCTCCACAAAGTCAAGAAACTCTATTCATCTTTCCTTCCAATATGCATTGGATTTCTTCCATCATTTCCATCTTTACTTCTCACACCTTAGCTGGGGCTTTCATTATCTATTGCATTGATTGTGTTAAGGCTTCCTCTGCTGTGTTCCTTTTTCCTGTCTTTCCATCTCCAATCCAGTGTCAGATGCATTAACTAATTTATCTTTCTTAGAGAGATGCTTTCCACAGTTTGCCTCATCTTAGAACTGAAAATGGCCTATCCACAGTTCTAAATTGAAGGTATTATAGAGTAATTTCATTTACAAGTTGGAGGAACAAAGTTTGTAGATAAGAAAGAATGTCTTAAAATGTTTGACAAACTCACTCAAAAAGTTTATAGATAAGCTGAAGAAATGTAAGCTAGGTTTTGGCAGAGTAAGGGGGATTTGTGCCTGACTGAAGAGATACTGTGCTTTAAGACTTGTTTTTGGCCTTGTCCTAGTCCATGTGTTTATCAGTTATTCATATGAAGGCAAACACATGCTTATATAATCTTTAGAAAA
>NW_005298042.1:0-651 GCF_000412655.1 Myotis brandtii
AAAATATATTTTAAAAATAAATAAATAAAAAATAAAAAAGGCAAATCACTGTCTAGAGAAATACTACCAATCTCAATATATATAACAAAAACTTGAATCCAATTTATATAAAGAACTAATATATATCAAAAACAAAAGACAAGTAATCCAATTAAAAATTGTCAAAGACTTGGATAGATACTTCACAGATAAGAACATAAGAATGGCCAATAAAAGATGTGGGAAAATGTTTACTACTGTTGGTTATTAGGGAAATGCAAATTAAAACCAGAGTGAGGTATCACTAAACAGCCACTAGAGCAATTTAAACTTAAATGATTCCAACAACAAATGCTGGAGACAATGAGGAGTGACTGGATATCTGACCCATTCAGGTAGGAGTGCCAAATGGTACAACCAGTGTGCAAAACTATGAGGTCTTTTCTTATAAAAATTAAATGTACACCTACTTTATAATCTAGCAATTCCACTCCAAGATATTTTTCCAGCAGAAATAAAAATATATATCCACACACATATTTGTACAATAGTGTTTACTGTAGCTTTATTCATAATTTTAAGCAATCCAAATGTCTATCAACAAAAGAATGAATAAATTGTGGTGTATTCATACAATGGAATATTACTCAGAAGTAGAAATGGACTATTGAT
>NW_005298043.1:0-651 GCF_000412655.1 Myotis brandtii
GCATGTGCCCTGACCAGGAATCAAACTGTGACCCCTGAGCCACGCCGGCTGTCCCTCCCTTGTCATTGGACAGTCTGTATTTCTCCTTCTCGAGACTGCATTTCTCATAGAAGTGTGTGTTTCTAGTCCACCTGTGCACCTTGAGTAAAGCCTGTGTGTACTGCTATTTGTCAGGCTCTTGGGTGGCTTGTGAGTGAGTGAATGAATGAATGAATCAAGGGAAATAAGCCAAACGGCCAGAGGGGATGCACAAGGCTGATTGCACATCCTAGACCCACTGTCACCCAGCTGGGCCCTGGGCCTGGACTACCTTCCTTAGTCCTGCGTGTCCTGCACCAAACAGGACTAGGGTTGGGCCTCCCAAGGAAGCATCCGAGAGGATGAAATGTGACTAGTGCACGGATGGCCACTGAGTAGGCTGGATATGAAGGGTGGGGAATAAAATTTATCTCACTTGTCTTGGCCACTCACGTGGGCTCATCAAATACTGTTCCTTGAAAAAGCAGGCTATTATGAAAGTGTTAAAACAGCATAAAGGCAGCAGCGTCCACTTCACCTGATTTGCACCCGTGGTCCTGACGGGTTCCGTGATAACGAACCTCCTCACACACGCTTGACGCTGACAGATGGACAGCGTGTCTGCACGTGGCT
>NW_005298044.1:0-651 GCF_000412655.1 Myotis brandtii
AAAAAACTGTCGGTTTAAAAAGCCCACCATTGTCTAATTATAAATGACATTGATAATGAAGTTTTCTGAGACATGGCTTATATGAGCATATATGTTTAATATACTTTCAAGTTGAAATTTATGAGGTAAGTTCAGCCTTTTTACAAAAGGAGAGTTATTGAAATATTTCCAATTTGTGATCTTTAATGTTGACACCTGATAATTTTTAGATATTTGACACCTGATTATTTTTAGATTTCTGTATACCTATGGTATACAGAAATATAAAAATATCTTATAATCTTTCCAACTAAAAAATATTCAATATTCATGTGAAATTTGCAATGCAAGTTGTCGTATACTTTGTTATTTCAGTACTTAATTCGTTGTTTCATAGGACATTGGATTTATCTTAGTCCAAAAAAAAGCAAACCAGAAATTGAGTTGGGCAGAATGTAGCGATCAGAGAAAAAAAATATTCAGGTCTTAATGATCTAACCAAGAGCTTAGTGATTTAACCACTAAGAGGGAAGAGTAATGGAGACAACTTGAGTAATGGTAGGTTTGTGAAGATTAGAACCTCATTTTGGAAAGGTTACATTTAGAGAAGCTGGTTAGATGTCTAGGAGGGGAAATTAGGTAGGGAGTTAGGTATGTGAATCATGAGGTTGG
>NW_005298045.1:0-651 GCF_000412655.1 Myotis brandtii
GGCTAGATCAAGGTGTTAGAAGTCTCTGTTTCCTATGAGACTACTCTCCCTAACTTGTAAATGTCTTCTCCCCGTTTCATCACGTAGTACATCTCTATGTCCTAACTTCCCCTTCTTAAAAGGACACCACTCATATTGGATTAGGAACCATTTAATGACCTCAATTAATTGTAATGACCTCTTTAAAGGCCTTTGTCAAAGTTAAGTACTGGGGGTTAGGGTTTTATCATATGAATTTGGGGATCACAGCCCATAACATTGATAAAGGTCCAACCCATAGCGAAACACTGTGAGCACAGTATCATGTGCAACCACGCTCCTCACACAGTGACTAGCACAGCACACTCCAAATGGAATGAGGAGTAGGGAAGGTGGGGCACAGTTCACATTGGTTGGGTGGATGGTTTTGAACTACTCCATTCTCTTTCAAATTCTCCTTGAATCAACTGTCAATTTTACTTTAACATTTTATATTGAAAATAAGCTTAGAATAGGGATCCACATATCCAAAGAGAAAAGTGGGATGGTGAACAGAAGTCTACAGTCAAGAGTGATATAGCTCAGGTTAAAACATCTTATTACAGAGGACCAAATGGTAAATTTGAGAGACCTGGATTCTTGATACCTATCTTAATCTAGTGCAAAGTACCC
>NW_005298046.1:0-651 GCF_000412655.1 Myotis brandtii
GGCATTAGGAAGGTTGAGAGCCATTGCCCTAGGGAAGCTTCGTTCCTTTTTGGTTACTTTGACAATCAATGTTTCTCTCTTACATCAATTTTTTTCCTCTCCCTTCCTCTCTGTCTAAAGTCAATAAAAACATATCCTCGAGTGAGGATTAAAAAACCCCAAGATACTGGTGTAGAACTGGGAAGGAGGTTGGAGGCATTACTCACTGGTTGCTGAGGGGGTCTGAATGTCCCCGTGCAGGGACAGTGTCCTGGAGTGGAGGGTAGCAAGGAGCAGCCCCGTTCCAATGCACATAATAAGTATTTTGACTTTGTAACAAGACCTTGTAACTAGCTAGATATACACCCGGCTTATTAGGTCACATAAGAGCATCTCCATGATCTCTTCCCAGCCTGTGTCTCTGGCTTATCTCCTGTTTTTCTCCTCCTCCTTTGGTGTAATAATGGCAGTTCCCTGAATGTGTTCAGTGGTTTCCCATATTCATGACTTTGCATATACTATTCACTCTGCCTGGAATGTTTTTCCCCTCCTTGAATTTCTGAAAAATCTCCTACTCTTCCTTCAAGACTCTGCCTTCCTCCAACCACACCACAATAGGTTTTTACCAGTCCCTACTTTGTGTCCCTGCGTTCTTCGATTGTACCTATCACA
>NW_005298047.1:0-651 GCF_000412655.1 Myotis brandtii
TGAGAAAATGATATTACTAAGTTTCAGATAAATAAACATCCAGTTATACATCTTATTGATTAAATATGAAAATGTCCTTAGGAAGGTCATAGGTTTAGCAAAATTGAGGCAAAATTTTATATATTATATTGCTCCATTATTAAAATATTTATTTAAATTTCAATTGAGAACTGATCCAGTTTATAATTCCTCTATGCATAAAATGGACTTAGTCCCCAAATGCATTACTATATAGTCAAAGAAAAGAGATATGTTTATAATATGCAAGTTATAAATCTTTAACACCATTTCTATATTGAATTATTTTTGTTATAATTATTAACCTTCATAATTCTAAAAATCAGCAAAAATTAAAGCTATGTTAAAAATCATATTTACAAGTTCATTTGCAACAGCATTATGACCATCAGGTTGTTTTCTGTTATACCACAAAAGCAGGTACCTAGGTATTCCCTTGATGCTGAGACTAAAATGCTACTTAAATATGGATAGGGTGGCAACTGGGAAAGGAAAATTTTTGCCAGTGGCAAGCTGACTGGGATCAGGCCCGCCAGTGGTTTTACTGCCTTACCTTCCAAGAACATGGAGCTGTCTATGAATTTGTTTGAGGTTCTAGACATCTGTTAACTCAATTTTAATCCAACTTTTTTT
>NW_005298048.1:0-651 GCF_000412655.1 Myotis brandtii
TTTCCTGCACTGCTGTGAACTCTCATTGTGGATAATTGAGAACTGACCATATATGTCTTTTTATTTAATAGGCGGCACACACTTGCCTATGTGTCTGATTTGGGGAAGGTCTTTTCTTTTGGTTCTGGAGAAGAAGGACAACTGGGAAACGGTGGAACACAGAATCAGCTGATACCACTTCCCATGAAATTGCCATCAAATGAAGAACTCAAATTTGGTAAATTCTATAGGAGCACAGGATTTAGCGTAAATACTTTTGTCGAGAAACTGTATTGTGGCAAGAAAAGAAATGTATGACTGAAGGGAGTTTCTCTAAACATTGGTTTCATTGTTTGCTTACAAACAATTTAAAATATCCAGTCTAATTTATCAAGTCAAGTTAATCATTAGTTTTCTCTTACCTCTTCAGATTAAGATTAATGTGGACTTAAAATGATACAACATAAATAGACTGTATGGATTCAGAAGGATATGCAGCCTCTGATTCCAGTTTGCAGGGGCCCTACTTATTTCACGGTGTTTGGTTTTCTTACCTGGTTAAGTAATCATGTAAAACCCTCACAATGAGAGCAGCTGACATATGCGAGGTAACTGTGCTGAACACTTCGTTTGTGTTATCTACTCTATCCTTAGACAGCTCAGGGAGATGGT
>NW_005298049.1:0-651 GCF_000412655.1 Myotis brandtii
CCTCTAAATGAACAATGAATGGATGCAGTTTTTTCTGCTTCTACTTTCTCTCCTGATCTCAAAACTTGAGAAAATAAATAGAAATTGAATATGTTACCCTGTTCCAAGGGGAAAGAGTTGTATTCAACCAGTAATGGGATGATAGAAACACCTATGTTGATCCCAAAGCTTTTACTCCAATTAAGGCTGATTTTTTCTTTTCTTCCTTCCCCCGTATCCAACGACTTATTTCAAAGTCAAATAATTGTTTCATTTACTTGGAATCCTGCAATCCCTTCACACATGTGATACCTCTATGCTTCACTGGGAAGCTCAGGCCAGGATGTGGTACTGGAAATCGTGGTTGTAAGAAAGACTGGAAGCATAATATTTGGATCACCATCAGTTTTGCCTGAACTCAAGCTGATTTCTGGGGCAGACAGCCTCTATATCTATCTCCTTTTTAGGATTATTTTATCTGGAGCCTCTGCCAGGCAGTTTTTCAATATTAAAACAAAACCAAAATGAGGGAAAAACTCCTCTTGTGCTTAATTCAAGGCTATTGTGCTCCCATAGGAGTGAATTAATTCTATGTTATAGTAATGCACTAAATTAGTCTTACATTATGTTTTTTAAAAATTTTTTAAAATATTTTTTTATTGATTTCAGAGA
>NW_005298050.1:0-651 GCF_000412655.1 Myotis brandtii
CCCCCCTTTCTCTCTCTCACCTTCCTTCCTTTCCCTCTAAAAATCAATAAAAAATCTTAAATAAGTAAGTAAATCATATGCTCCCTCCAAATTGTCTACTGGTCTCTCCAACCAGACAGGCATTATCACAAGGGCAGGGGATGAATGTATTATTCGGGTCTAGCGCAATGTCCTCCACATACCAGGCACTCAATACACATTTAGCAAATGAGTTAGTAAGTTTAAGGACCCTCTTTCTCCTTTAAGAATTCAGGCTTTTCTTTTTCTAATGTAGAAAGAAGCCTAGAAGAGCAAAGGTGAGTTTTTCTGTCCCTCTATAGCCTGTGAGACCTCACCACCCCATTGTCCGTAATGGCTTTATTTATTTTGTGACCCAAGAAAAATCGGTACCAGCACATTAAGCTACATAATGCAGACTCAAGGGCAACGCTGAGTAATGTTCAGAGTAATCAATGATAGTGCGGTGAAACTTGCCCTAGTGAAGAGCTCTTGTCCAATGAATTTGTGGATGGATAACAGACTGTTTTCTTTGTTAATACTTTCATGGCTACAGAAGAACCCGCTATCGGAGGCAGTAGTGAAAACTTTCCTTAGGTGAGAGCATTCTACATTTGTTTCCTAGCAACAAGTCCCTCCAGGGAGCCAAAGGGT
>NW_005298051.1:0-651 GCF_000412655.1 Myotis brandtii
GACCTGAGGATTCCTGTGGGCAGTTCTCAGAACTCACCTGCGAGTCCCAGCAGAAGGGTGGGCAGGAGGGAGCCCAGGGCCTGCCCCAGCGTGGCAGTCATGGCAGGAAGCTCACAGCGTCCCTGGTCCGTGCGGGCGCCAACCCCCAGATGAAGCTCTACATGAGCCCGGGAGCCACTGCCTGGTCTCCTGACAGCCTGGGCGGGCCCCCAACTCCCAGACACCCACCCACCTCCAGCCTGGAGCAGCTGGGTGAGCCACAGTGAGAGAAGTGGTCGCTGTGGCCCAGGCTTCCTTCCAAACCCCAAACCCTCAGATCTGAGGTCTCCAGCTGGGAGGTGCCTGCTGCCCGGCTTGGGGGCTGCCTGTCTTGTGTGGCCAGCAGAGCAGGCAGGCATGGCTCCCACAGCTCCTGCTGCAAAGCCCCCTCAGGGTGGGGAGCCTCCTCCCGCTGGAGACGCCATGGGGCCTGCGCTGGCCCGGCCCAGGGATTTCTCTTGAGACACAGAATGGATGGGATGTGGCCTGGGCAGGACTGGTGAAGTGAGCCTGGACACATTCAACCAAATAGACAAGCATCCAGACTAGACTGTGAAAGCCAGCCCTGCCCCTCACCGCCCTGTGCCCGCACAGCGTCGGCAGGACTTGCCC
>NW_005298052.1:0-651 GCF_000412655.1 Myotis brandtii
CCTCCAGTGGTCCCTCTCTGACCCTGATCGTGCACCGGTGGGGTTCCTCAGCCTGGCCTGCTCTCTCTCACTATCCAGGACCCCCCGTGGGATGTCTGCAGGCCAGGCTGAGGGACTCCACTAGTGCACTGGGCCTCTAATTGGGGTATAAAGAGCAGTCTCTCCTACAAAGGAGAGCAATATGAGGACATAGACACTCACTGAATCTATTTCTTGGTACTTGGTGGTTCCCAGTGATTCTAAGCATTTGGCTCCTCAGAAGCACCTAATGTCCAATCTTGAGCTTGACAGATACAAGCTGTGATATTTCAATGAACTGAGATGTAGGCACCACATGCTGACAGCAGTGGCATTTTTGTTAGTGATCGTCATGCATTGAGCATTGTCTGTGGCTGTGGCTCACTAGACTTCCTGATAATTGTATAAGCTACCTAATATCCCTTAATAAATTCAATTTCTACCAAAACTAACTAGAGTGAGGTCTATGGTATGCAGCTAAAATCCATCTCTTCTTACCTCAGAAGGGTGATTATAATTTTTCAGTTTTTCTCAAACTCAGTCAATGACCTCCTTTTCTACCATTTAGAGTAAAAGTCAATGAGCAACCTTTAGTGTTCCTCTCCATTACTTCAAGAATTCTTGTTTTCATCA
>NW_005298053.1:0-651 GCF_000412655.1 Myotis brandtii
AACTTCTGGCTTAACATGCCAAGCAGTATGTATCCTACAAGGAGTTGGTCAGACTACCCAGAGCCTCATACAGTTTACGCAGGAGGTGGGCTTCATGGGCTTTTACCAGGTACATCTTTTCCAAAGGGCCGTTGGGAATCAAGTGCCCAGCGCCCTCCTTTCTCTAGTACATACTCCATATCGATTTCACAAGCCCAGAAAAAGTGCACTCGTGAAAGACCAATAAAAATATTAGCGGAGGAGGGAAGAAGTAGACTGGGTATAGATTCCAAAGATTAAAATGAGATGAAGTGATTCCTGAGGAATGTTTGGGATAGGTCATTAACTGTAGTAGTTGCTGTGCCCGGGCACGTAACGGCAATAAATAACTCATGTCTTGTCATGTCCTCTCCGGGGAACAGTGTGCTGTGGAATTACAGCCAGGGCTGGAGGATGCTGCCACAAACTCTCCTCATAATATAGAGGCCGTAAGTACCTTGTTCACGGACCTGCTCAGGGGTCTTTCTCTGGACCTTGAATACCTTCTGATTTAAGTCTTATTTTGGACATTAAACGTCTTTGCCCAGATAAGAGCCTTGGTCATCTTTGGTGAATTTCAGGGCCTCAATCAGGAGTGTGGTTGCAACCCGTAGTAGCTTGAGTGGGGTTAGC
>NW_005298054.1:0-651 GCF_000412655.1 Myotis brandtii
CATTTATCTCAGTCCAACCCCAGGAATACTGGGCTGGGCTCAACCATAAATGCTTGCAGGCCAGAGTCTGAGAAAGGCAGCTTAGATTTTTGGAAAACAAAACCAGAAAACAAAGCATTGAGACTTGACCCCTAGTGGAAAATGGCAAAGGTCGTGCTATTTCTCCCTAAGACTCTCCTTCTGAGGTCTGAGCTCTCCTAATCCTGAGTCTGCCTAGGGAGGCTGGCCATGGTCCTGATACTGGGGTTAGGGGAGGGGCAGTGGTAGTGGTTACTGCCTCTTGTATCAGGCTCAGAAATGCCCCTCCTTCCTCTACTCCCCAACCCAATATTTTTTCTGCAATATTTTAAGCTAAATGAAAGACTTCATAAAAACCTTTTTTTTTAAATGTCATCACACACTATTAATATATGTAAAGGCATTTCTTCATATTCTCTGACATGCTGTGAATTCAATAGTAAGACTCCCAAGTCCCCATCACCCAGATTCAACCATTAGGAACACAGGATCAACTGTTTCACCTAAATATCCCATACAATAATGTTTTCTCTCTCTAGGATTATTTTAAAGGAAATTAGACTTCATTTGTAAACACTTCAGTCTGCATCTTTGCCAAATAGGCCTTCTCTATCTTAAAATAACCATAGTACC
>NW_005298055.1:0-651 GCF_000412655.1 Myotis brandtii
AGGGCCAGAAGGTTGAGAACCACTGCCTTAGAAGGAGCACAGGCTACGGGTTGTTTCTCTGCAGGTTCCTGATGGACCTCCCTTCCCCAAAGCTCATCCCCCCGCAGCCCACCTGGTACATCATGGCCAGCCGTGTCTTCAAGTTCCTCATGTCACCCCGGCAGAAATCCAATTTATTACTTTATCCACTGATGCCCCGTCACATTCTGCAATGGATTTCAGCCTTTTATATAGAAATGCATGCTGTGCCAAATGAGGAAAGTAATTACTGAGGCAGATGAAGGGGAAATGCGGACAGCAGGGAGATAAAGCTAAGGGGAAAATGAGCATACATAACTCACTCCCATACCTCCAGGGCATGTGCTGCAGGTGGGCACGGACACCATGTGGCCAATAAGCCCTCCCAAGAGCAGGCCGACAGTATTCTTGGTCCTCACTGAGAGTCCCACAGCCCCAGGCTCCTAGGAGACATTGGCCAAGGATTCTATCCAGGGCAACAACACACCCAGACTGCAAATCAAGCAGGAGCAGGTATGTGCTCTGACCAGACTTCAGAGTGAGAGTTGGCCCAGGCCCTCCTTGGGAAGGAGAACAAGCAGCCTTGGCGTCCTGGCTAAGCCCTGGTTCTGCACAGCCCTGGCTGCATCAGCA
>NW_005298056.1:0-651 GCF_000412655.1 Myotis brandtii
TATATATGAAAGAAAAAGAGTTTTACAGGATTAAAGATCAGATGGGGGCAGGGAGTCACTCCTGTGTTGGATGGTACAGGCTGAAAACCCATTTGCAGCCTCCTTTGCAACGTGGCTTACTTTATGATGCACGTACCGAAATAATGTACTTTTATTCTTTTCCAATTTGGGCTCATACGATCTAGTCTTAAGCTGTTCTTGTCCAATCCTAGAATGTCCGAGCCCAGAGAGAAGTAAAAGGATTAATTACCCTAAGCCTTCCTTTTATACGCGAGAAAACAGAGCCCCACAAAAGGAATGTGGCTTGCTGAGAGAGGATACAGGCAAGGTCTGGGATCTCCTACCCACACCCCCCTTTCTCCACAGCTTCAATTGCTCTGCTGTTTGGGGCAGTTGTCTTCCCAGTGAGACCTACTAAGGAGTTGCTGTTGCTTTATTAATTTTACATTGCCCTGTGTTTCACCTTTTCCTCCTGGACCTAAGTAGGATGTCCTCTTGAACAGATGGAGCAGAGCCATTATGTTCCTGTTGCTTTTATTTATTCAAAGGAATTATCAGGAATTCAGACAAGAAAAATGTTCAAATGTCATTGTAAAGTTGAAATCACAATATATTCAAATAAAGACTCAAATAGACTTGAGAGGTCATGCA
>NW_005298057.1:0-651 GCF_000412655.1 Myotis brandtii
TAGTTGGCCCAGAGAGGAAGCAGCACAGCACAGAGAGGAAGAACTGGTAGGCTTCTATGGGAGCTGGAGGAATGAGCATGTGTGTTTGGATGAAATACCCCCAGATAATGACTTTCTGAACTAGTTGGGGAAAATTTAAGGGAGGCTAAATTTCTTACAATCCTGTGGGCAAGGCCTGAGTCAGAAAAATACTTCCTTGTAGCTGTTATTTCAAAACTGTTTTTCCTCCAGGCTGCTACAATCCAGAGAAACATATGTTAAATATGTTATCTTTAACGAAGAACTGGTAAATCGAATTGTTTGCAATTTGTTTCATTTTTATTTTTCCCATGTTTTTGTTCATTGCAACAACATATTATAATAACAGTAAAAGAAATGAAAAATGAGGGAAATTATTCAGAAATCTGCCCATGAAAGCAGTTCTTTTTATTTTCCATGTTTCCTCCCAGGGATTGTCTATCTGCTGGCAGTGCAGTTCTGTGCTACTTCCCAGAGTGGAAGCTTTAGAAGAAAGACTGAGCTCAGCTTCTAAAAAGTTATGAGACATTGGCTACATCCCTTAAAATCTTGAGAGTTGCCTTGCATTTAAAATTAAACTATTTGATTTTTAAAAAGTATATTTTTATTAATTTCAGAGAGGAAGGGAGAAGG
>NW_005298058.1:0-651 GCF_000412655.1 Myotis brandtii
AGGCACACTGGAGGAGAGATTCTCCACTGACTTAGGGTTAGATGAAAAGAGGGAGAATCCTTTCTCTGTCCTTCCCTAAACTTGGTAAGGCAGGCTGAGGATGCAGGCAGCTTGGGTCCATTCTACCTCTTCCCTTTGTCATGAATTTCAGGAGTTTCACTCCCAGGGTTCCTCAGAATCTATACTTCGGTATGTGATGACAGACAAGTCGAATTGCCATGGGATCCCATGTTTCCAGTTTGCCATGATATTAAACTCTAGTGCTCAGGGAATGAGGTGGCCCCTGATATTGACAAACTGTCTACAAGCTTGCACCTCAGATGGAGACCCATTAGCTATTGCATTTCCAGTGAACAAGACAAGTTTTATGGTGTGGATAAGCAAAGCTGGTAAAAATATAAATATTGTATCCTACAGTAGAAATAAGTGTAGTTCCCTTCCCCCCATTTCAAATGTACATCTAACACAATGAACTAATTGTGGAGATTTTTAGAGGAAAAAGCCAAATTTACCCAACAGCTTGCACTTTACTTTAGTTCCAGAAGTAAATTCAAGAAAAGAGAACAGAAAAGAAAATAGGCACTCAATTTTCTATTCCTTAAAACTGTTTCATATTTCCAGAGAAATTTTCATATGGTCATCTGGGAAAAA
>NW_005298059.1:0-651 GCF_000412655.1 Myotis brandtii
TGAATAGCTCCTCATTTGCCAGGTCAGAGTAAAATCCACATAGTAATTAGTATACTGGAACAACTTGTTATATATCTAGGCTGCAATGTATCTTTGAATATAGGCTACTTTCCCACTCACTCATTGGTGGAGCTTAACTGCAGTAGCTCCCAGCCAGTCCATTCAACTTGTTGGGTGTGAATCCTACTAACATGTAGCTTAAGTGACACCACCAATCTGGCAGGAGCTCAGAGCTCTCTGTATAACACCAGGGCCAAAGAATTAAAGGTCCAGTTTCCCCAGTAGTTTTCTAAGTGGCTTCAGGAATTCATTTTAAGACTTATAACCCAATGATTCTCTCTGACTCTGTGAAAACCAATATATTACAATATATTCTGGCCAGAGTTCATTGTTTTCTGAGTTATTGGGAACTTGAGATTTGGAGTTTTGTTCTTTTTACTCACTATTGATCTGCCATGAGAGTCATGACAAACATTACTCCCCTCTGTGGAATAGGGGAGAAAAGACAGTTCTGCAGTGTGACCTGCATCTCAAAAATCCAAAATTAACTAATACTTTTTGTTTTTCATCTTTTAACCTCTTTCCCCCTTCTGTTCCCAGTAGAGATTCATATCATTGGGAATCCAAATTGCAAAGCTAGTAGATTTTTTT
>NW_005298060.1:0-651 GCF_000412655.1 Myotis brandtii
AAGAATAGTCATGATATAAAACTGCCAAAGAGCCTAGACCAGTGAGGAAATTCTTAGCACAGTTCCAGTGCAACAGCCATGAAAAGACACGTTCTAGTAGTAATGACTTTATCTTACTATCACTTTAGTTGTGTTTATGATTTTTTCCTTAGATATGTTCACAATAATATGTATGTTCTTTTATGTTTTCATTCAGTTTCCATGCATATTAGAACTTATGTGGTATAGGCCAATGATCATATCTACTTAATTTTCTTTGTATTAAGCTCAAGTAGGCACCAAATAAATGTTAATTCAAGATTACTTTTAAGATGATTTATCTCCAATGATTATTTTATTTTTTTCATAATATCAGCCATTATCTCAAGCCTGGATAACTTAATATAAGACACTATTATGAATATATAAACACATACATGTTCATACTCATATACACACACACTACATATTTTCAAGTGGTTTCACATAAGAAATAGATCCAATCTTTTCTCAGTCTTTATTGTGGACATTAATTTAATAGTGAAATTATCCATAAGATATTTCAGGAAAAAGAGTAGACTCCACAAAGCTCATGAAACTTTTATTCTGAAATAATTTTTTAAACTATGCACTACTGTCTGGCCAATGTCGCTCAGTGGTTGAGCATCAACC
>NW_005298061.1:0-651 GCF_000412655.1 Myotis brandtii
CTTCTCTCCCTCGGAGCTTGCCCTACCTGCACAGATGAGTCTAATTCTACATCTCAGAACCCCTGCTGTCTGCTCTGTCCTAAAGTGGTTAATCAGCCCGTGTCCAGCTGAGCTCTAAGACCTGCCCCTCCCTGCCCCTTGGGATGTACCCTCCTTCTTCCGTCTCTTAAGTTCCCCCAGATATCTCAGCTGGGTAATCAAGAGGTACTCTGGGCAGCAGATAGCACAGTGCGGAGAGAGGGGCTGATCCAGTCCCTTCAGTGATTGTTGGGGAAAAAATTCAACAGAAGGCCAGGGCAGCTGTAAGCGAGACATGGCAGCCTTGCTAAGTAGGGATCTCAAATCCCTGTGGTCTGAGGACAGATGTCCCATAAACCCGTGTGCAGCCTAATTTATACCGGATGGTTAGTTCTGCCAGGGGAAGGTTAGCTCCTTCATGCTGGAAGCGAGGGTGTCCAGGGGGAGCCCTCCTCCCTCCAGCTTGCGTCACATCCGGGAAGGGGCACCGACCCTTCCCTCCAAGGGATGCTATTGAAATCAGCATTTGCCAGCCTTGTCCCAAGAGTCCAAACCCAACAGCCCCTGCTCCTTCTTTACTTGCCCTGTGCCTGACCCCATGCTTTGCCCACTGGCTTCCTCTCTGCTCCAGCC
>NW_005298062.1:0-651 GCF_000412655.1 Myotis brandtii
TTTTTTTTACTGTTTTAGCACTTATGATACATTATAGCTTTGCTTTCTTAATTATTTTTGTTTACCTGATATTTTTAATCAAGGGTGGGTGTGAGAATTTGGTACCAGATAGCAAATAAAGGATCTCTTATGTAACTCAATAACACTGGAATCCTAAAAGAAATCAAAGTGAATTTTGTTCCAGGTTCAAATTTTTAAATTTGAACTTTTGAAATAATGAAGCAGAAAAAACACAACATTCCTTTCATCGTTGTTTATAAATGTCTTAGCAATGTGTGAAGTAATGAATAAGAACTCATGATTTCTGCACCTACTACCAGTAAATTCTATAGTCTGGAGCAGAGTAGGAACAGATGACACTGTGGGGATTCAGAGTCAAGGGCTGTAAAGGAGAGAAGACATAGGTCCTGCAATCTCCCTGCTACTCTCATGGACATGGGGCCTTCACACCGCTGGACATGCAATAGGGGTCCTTGTGGCTGGTTCTCAAGACCACCCTCAGGTTCCGTGATTTGCTATAAGAATTCACAAAACCACTTATGATCACACTTACATAAGGTTTATTATAGTTAAAGGATCCTGATTAAACTTAGCAAAGAGAAAAGGTGCACAGGGCAGAGTTTAGGTGATACCAGGTATAGGCTTCCAGTC
>NW_005298063.1:0-652 GCF_000412655.1 Myotis brandtii
TTGTTTCAGTTCCTTTACTTAATCTTCAAACCAGCCAAAGGCCTTTTCACATCTTTTATTTTCGGGGAACACCACTTAACCCTCTGCTCTTCCTCTCCACCCACCTAATCTTTAAATCTTGCTTCTGCTTTCACTTCTCCAGGACACCTTACCTAACCTCCTACTTTAAATTTTCATAGAAAACTATTTTATTATAAATAATTATACTTTTTATATTTTGTATCATTACTTAATATCTGGCTTTAAAATTAGACTACACTTCATAAAGATAGGAATTTGTCTATTTTTGTTTTTCAGTACATCCCTTGCTTTTCTTTTTTTTCAGGTTCATTTTTAAGTTGGTTATTCTCTTCATTTCTTTTTTGATGTTCCAGGCTTAGGAAGATCATCTGCTTGGTGGTGAGCCACTGGGAACATGCACTTAAAGCCTTGGAGAGACTACAGTGTGCTAGGATGATTACTATGATTACTGGGAGCAGGATAATTCCACTGTCTGGAGTGCACTTGGGAGCCAGTCATAGCCAGATATTTGAGGAGAGGAGAAGTCAGGATCCAGTCCAGGTTACAGTATATGACAAAACCTCAAAGACAATCAATAGGACTAGAAACTAGTATCTACAAAGGTACCAACATTATTTTTTTCTCTACAATT
>NW_005298064.1:0-652 GCF_000412655.1 Myotis brandtii
ATATACAATTTGCCTGTTTAAGGTGTACAATTCAATCATTTTTAGGATAGCCACAGATGTGTGCAATCATCACCACAAACAATTTTAGAACATTTTCATCACCTCAAAAAGAAAGTTTCTTTCTAGCTATTATCCCTGTACTCTCCTGTCCCCCTATCACCCCCATCCCATTCTCTACCCTCTAGCCCTAAGCAACCACTACTCTACTTTGTGTCTCTAATAGAGTTGCTTATTCTGGACTTTCATATGAATAAAATCATGTAACATGTGTTTTAGTTTTGTGTATGTGATTGGCTTCTTTCAATTAACTTAATGCTTTTAAGGTTCATTCATGTCATAGCCTATGTCTTCTCCACTGAGTGCCTTATACATTCTTTGGTATTGAGGATAGTTCCCGTTGGTCTGATGACACTCAACCACACTCTGTCTTGTATTATCATTATTTGTGTACATGTCTTAACTTCCTTAGCCCAGAATCTATATATGAGGTAAATAATAAATATTTCTGAATGGGTAAATAAACATATAGTTGCATCTGTAGAAGACCAAATGAAATTTCCAATTCCTTAGCAGAGCAAATAGAGGGACCTCACCCTGGCAAAGATGGCAGCAGCCACCTCTGAGGGATTCCCTCCCGATTCAAAAAGACAGC
>NW_005298065.1:0-652 GCF_000412655.1 Myotis brandtii
TTTTTTTTGAGTCAATTGAATACACGGAGTGAAAAACAACAACCATACTTCTGTTTCTTTTAGACTAAGAAAAAAAAGGCTAATTAACATGGAGGGGAAATATGTAGCATTTTGGTTTAAAAGATCAAATTAACACTATCTCTGTGTTATACTATTTACTTTTATACTTTCCGTGAAATGAAGGTATATTCATATGTGTGTGTATGAGAGGGAGAGAAAGGAGAAAGAGAGAGAGAGAGAATGCGAAAAGTCATCCACAAATATAAGAACACTTTATCCTTAGATATCAATTTTAATACTCAACGTTACCATATGCTTTTAGGTGCTTTAGTTGCTTCTGATAAAACAAAACAGAACAACACCCTAAATTTGCTTTGGATTTTCTGGACCTCCATTCTAGGATCTGCACTGCATACACAGGTCTTTGTTAAAATGAAAGTGGGAGACATTATCATACACAGCATTTGAGATTTGGATCTATAACTATATCTCCTTTAAGACCTCTTGACTTTCCACTGTAAGTCTCTCAACTTTCTGTGAGCTGCTTGACATTTGATCTGGGATCATTCAAGCTGCCCTTCCAGGCTCTTCTCTTCCCTGTGTCTTTAAACTCCTTGAGGCAGTGATGTGACTAGAATGAACACGGAGCTTT
>NW_005298066.1:0-652 GCF_000412655.1 Myotis brandtii
TGATTCTTGTATGTGCCCTGACCGGGGATGGAACCCAGAACCTTGGCATATAGGAGGATGCTCTAACCAACTGAGCTACCCGGCCAGAGCTGGAACATTATTGTTGGATCTCAACTATTGCAATGTGTGAAGACAGGAAGGTTAAAGACATAGCTTTAAAATGACATGTTCAGAAAGTAGAATTTTCAAATTGAGGTGAAGGGAGAAGTATTTCTATTTCCTTTACTCTCAAATCTATGAGGCAGTGCCAATCTCCCACTAGAGAGGCTATTCACTTATTTTCTGGTTTTATTTTCAAACTTGATCTCCAAAACACAGCCTACAAAAATAGAAACTATTTTGTGTATTCACATTTGATTTAGAGGTGAGCATGATTTTTGTGTTTATTTTTTGTTTTGTTTTATAGCATGTACCTCATTAGGTCATTGTGAAGACAGAAGAAATGCCAGAGGTCCGCTTCCTGACACAAGGTAGGTCTCAAAGTAGGTTAATTCCCCTCTCCCTTGCTTGCAGACTTCTTTAAAAAAAAATTGTTGTGTAATTGACAGATTATTTAATGAATACCAGTCCCTTTGAAGCAAATTTTAATGTAACACGTCTAAGGCACACATGCCATAGAAGCAACGTGTCTTGGTAACATCGTAGCAAGCCC
>NW_005298067.1:0-652 GCF_000412655.1 Myotis brandtii
GAGAGAGAGAGAGAGAGAGAGAGAGAGAACCTAAGAGTATTCAGAGAAGTATTTTTTACCCTGGGGTTAGGGGTGGGGGCAGGAGGTATAGGGTGTAGAATTAAGAGTAGGGGAACTACTTCCTAATATTTATGAGTGGATAATAGATGACAGTTTATAGAACAGAGTAGAGAATTCAGAAAGTGTCCCTAACAATCATTTTTTACTACATTAAACTCAGTTGTATTCATGCAAGGCCCCACTTGGATCTTCATGTCAATCAGACAACTTGAACTGTGGTTTTTGTTTATTGACTGGGACAAGCCCTATGCTCCTTTCTGGCAGGATGACCACACTTGGTGGGTACCTCACTATGACTGAATTCTGCAAAAATGAAACAAAACTAACCAAAAAGTTATGTGCACTATGTTTACAAATATATAACAAAGCTGTACATTAAATGCCCTAAAAGAATTTTGCCTTAGCCCTAGTGCACACAATTAAACCTAGTACACAGCAAACATGATATGTATAAGTAGAAATTAGGAACTATAAACAGAGACAAACACAGGAATGCCAGTGAAGAGACACAGGGCCAATCAGCCTATTAGGTTTAGAGAAAACATGAACACAGATAAAGATCAACATATAAAACTAATCATCTCATTTAGCC
>NW_005298068.1:0-652 GCF_000412655.1 Myotis brandtii
CTGTGGAGAAACCAGCTACAGGTCCATGCCTAAAATTTCCAGAGCCTGGGGCAAGAATACAAAGGAAGGACCATATATTTTATGACTAAATATTTAAAGGGTCTAATTCAAGTTAATAGACTGTTAAATAAGCCATGTTTCCTTCTCAAACCTCTCAAACCTTGACTTACGTTCATTTACAATAATGAAAGAGATATAAAGCTAACATTTTTAGATCATTGAACATTAGTAAAACATGAAAGACTAGTATATTCAATTGTTGCACATGTCGGTATTCTACTGATGGGCCAATGATGTTGGATGAGTAGTAAAACTAAGACATAAGTAATTCATAAACAATTTTATGTTTTCCATAAAATATATTTCTTACCTTTATTTCAGCAAAATTACTAATTATGTTTCTTGCTATAATTGAGATTTTTCATAATTTATGCACTGCTGACAATAATGCCAAATTTGACAGCCTTTCTTGACTCATTGCAGTTAGGAGAGAGTATTTTAACTTTAGTTTTGGAAACTTTACTTTGCTGTGGAAGGAGCATCTTGGATTGCCAATAAAATTCTTAAAACAATGCTTAGATTTAGAAAGGAAATAAGAACATTTTATATCATGTTTGAATATTCAAATGATTGCTATGACAGCGGTTCTCAA
>NW_005298069.1:0-652 GCF_000412655.1 Myotis brandtii
TCCCCCTGAGGAGCCATTTAGGAAAGTGATCACCATTGGAACGCGCATGTTCCTGTCAAGGATGGGACAGAATGAAGAATGGGACCATTATCCTCTGCTCATAAAAGAGGCCTCCCTCCACCTGTTCTTCAAAAGACAACCCAAGCCCTCCTGTCCCTGGTCACCCTGCAGACTGGCATTGCCCAGTCAAGGACCAGCCCACGCTCAGCGCATGGGACCAAGCTGTCCACTGATGGCGGACTTGGCTCTCCAGCTCAGCTGCTCAATAAGGCTCTAATTAACGACTGCAAACTTCAGAGGGACCCAGCTAACTGTGACTGAGTGATCAACAGAGGCTGCCCAGAGTTAGACGTGCATGCTAATTGCTGCATTATCCGACACCTGTTTTGGAATGTAGCAATGAAACATGGCCATGTCCTCAGGCAGAAGGCCATCCATTGAAGAAGAAAGTTTGTCTTTAGTGAGAAAAGTGAAGCCTTGTTTTGGTCTGATGACCCATACCTTTCTGTTGGCACTTTAGGTGACAAAGTGGGGGCTGAGGCCAAGTGAAGCCAGTAAATATCATATCCATATAGTTAGACATCAGCAGAGATTCTGAAGGGAAACAAAGGGGCTACTAAAATGGATGTGATGAGTACATTGGTGTCATGGA
>NW_005298070.1:0-652 GCF_000412655.1 Myotis brandtii
GTAAAAAATACAATTCATTTCTTATTTCATAAAACATTTATGGAAACCCAGCTGTAAATCTGTCTGAATTCTAAGTGGTGGGTGTATGTTCATGAGTAAAATCAACGCAATTCCTCTCAAATAGCACTAACAGTCTAATGCAGAAAACACGCCATAAAAATTATAAACATTCAAATACAAGTTGTCATAATTGCTCCACAGATAGGAATTGCCAATGCTAATAAGCCCTTTTTAGAAAATTTCAATTAACAAAATGTTTGAAATATTTATGTTTAATGGAGTTTTATATATTTATGTTTGCTAGCAAGTTCAAAACACAGCTTCATTTTAAAATAAAGGTGTGAGTGTTCACACTTTTCAGTGATTGTTGAAGGTAGCATAAGATATTTTCTTTTGAAAGAACATTAAGGAGGCCAAAAAAATAGCAAACCAACAACTGAAAAAAAATCTGTATTTTAATTTATAACTTCCCTTTTTGCATAAATTCTTGTGTTTCTCCTGATACAATGTATAGCAGATATACGGCAAAATCAAGATAAACAATTAGATTTAATTTTTTAAATTAAATAAATGTATTCATGGTAACAGTATAAGCAATATATGCCTTGAATTAAAAAAAGATTATTTGTTCATTTAAATGGGGGAATGTCAA
>NW_005298071.1:0-652 GCF_000412655.1 Myotis brandtii
TTCCCATATTAGTTTTCAAAGAAGTGTCTGGAATATGTTCAGAAGGGAAAACGTTATTGCAATCCCATCGCTATCATGTGCCAAAAATGTTGCACATGTGGCAAACCCCCTAGTGCAGTGCCCTCCAACATTTTCTCCACCAGAATCAAGTTGTCTCCCATTAAGTGGTGTTCAGGGTGCCCAGCAAACAGTGTTTACATTCGACCAGATATCAGTACCCAAAGGTATTATAAAAGACACATAAAAAAGGAATTCCCAGAGTGTTGGGCATTGAAAATGCCATCTGACCTGTTTAATTCTGAGGACAGTCCTCTGGACTAAGATTCCAACTCCGTCTTTTTAGATTTCTTTTTAAATATCATCTCCCCTCCTTTTTTTCTAGCATCTGTCTGTCCATCTTTAACTCTACATCTCCCATGTGAGAAGGCACTCATGCTAACACAATGGATCAAATGAGACCAGCTCTAAGTTTTTAAATGCATTTGTTGGTTTCCCTAATAACAAGAGAAACAGGAGTTTTTACACACCACTCTAGAAGTCAGCACAAGTCATCCCACTACAATTACTTTTTTCTTTTTAAATTCTCACCAGAAGATATACTCATTAATTTTAGAGAGAGAAAGGAAGGGGGTGGGGGAGAAAGAGAGAGAGA
>NW_005298072.1:0-652 GCF_000412655.1 Myotis brandtii
TGGAGGGCAGTTAATGCTGCTTGTAGTGTCTTTGTTGTTTTGCTAACCATTATCCTAATTTTAGGCTCTCTGAGAGGATTATTCTGAATTTTGCCCATGGATGATTATTAAGTTGTTCCGAAGTTTCTTATGAAAAACTGGGTGTGTTTTATTCTTTCTCTGCTGTGGAACATTCTCCTGCAGCCACAGACACTTGTTAAAGTTCACAGAGATTTAATGAGTAGAGGCAATAAAAAAATTGGGGGAAGGAGGAAAAGCAAACTAAGGAATGTGCATTCCTTTTCTGAATATTTTTAGAAAACAATTTTTTCTTTAAGAATATTTAATTTTTACTTTTTAAAATTTTTACATTCTTAAATTCTGTTGTTGATTATAAGAGCTTAGCTTAAACGTGCTATTTGGATTCTGAGAGGCCTCTCTAGTCCTGGCTTTCCACTGTCCTACTCACTGGCTTAGAGGAAATGATGTCATTCTTCCATAACATAATTTCTACTTTTGTGGAGTAGAAATGTCATAGTTGTATAGCTAATGATAGAGATCTTTTGAGGACCAGAATAACTCACCTGAGGTTATTTAACTGATTAGTTACTGAGCCCATGTTAGAACCCAGCTTCATTTGTTTTATAATCTGTGTTCATTTATTCATCATCTA
>NW_005298073.1:0-652 GCF_000412655.1 Myotis brandtii
GGGGAAATCGTGCTGTGCCCCGATCCTTGGAGCCACGAGCTGGGCGGTTCTCGCTGGTCACGTCAGCCTTGGGTTCCACGTCAGGGGAAAGGGTGAGGAGGTGTGTGCATCACACACAACAGGAAGCCCTGCAGCCGAGTCTGTAATGAACGTACCCGGGGCACTGAGCACAGCGCTGTGTAAAAGGGAGTGAGCGAATGAGAGGCATCGCACACCATTCCTGCAGCTTAAACAACACGCAGAGCAGCGACACCCGCGTCCACGCACCCACGGGTCTAAATAACTCTGTAAAAGACGGAGTGGAAAGATATCTTATTTTTTTAATCTTTATTGTTGGAATTATTACATCTACCTCCTTTTTCCCCATTGCCCTCACCCCCCAGGCCTTCACCACCCTATTGTTTGTGTCTATCAACCAATGGGAAGATGCCTTTTAAATGCACTGGCAGGGATGCCCACCACAGGGGAAGCGTTGGGAGTGGAGATTTGCAAACAATAAATGGAACAAAAGAGCAGACCGTGTGTACTGAGGTGACAAATGTAAGTCATTTAATTCTGTGCACCTCGAGGCCAAAGGATTTCCTTTTAAAATGCCCGGCAGGTGTGGCTCAGCACTTGAGCATCAACCTATGAACCAGGAGGCCAGGGTTCG
>NW_005298074.1:0-652 GCF_000412655.1 Myotis brandtii
GTGCTCTATTGTTTTCACTTTTCATCCCCTTCCCTCATCAAAACCTGTTTTCAGAAAGCAAAACCAGGACAGGGGCTGTGCTGGAAGAAGAACAAGAAGCATTTGTTTGGGGAAGGGGCACACCTAAAAACAATCCACAGCCAAATCCAAGACCAAAGTGGGTAGAGGGTTGAATGGATTATGCTTTGGGGCAAGGCAGAGGAAATAGGCTATGTATGCAGTTGTTTTGGATGAATTCCCAGCCTTGTGTTTATGTGCAGGGGGTCCTCCTTGGAAACTCAGGATTCCTGGATATTAGGTACTTTCATTGTTCTTATGGAGAGAACTAACACTTACCAAGCGCTTTTTCTGTGACAGGCACTGTGCTAAGGGCTTTACTTGCATTATTTTATTGAATTCTTGCCAACAAACCTATGGTGTAAGCACTATGTTTATCTTTATCACTTGTTTAAGCTTCTAGCGTACTATGTATTGAATCCAGGCTTTGAATCTAACTCTGGCTGATTCTAGAGACAACGCCCACCCTAAACAGCCATATGGCCTCCATATGGTAGAGTGTTGGATTAACATAAAGACCATATTTGACATACAGCAACACTCTCCAGTGTCTAAGTGAATAGAATGGGTCCTTCTCAAAACCCTCCCTCATCTA
>NW_005298075.1:0-652 GCF_000412655.1 Myotis brandtii
CACAAATTTCGTGCACCGCGTCTCTAGTAATAGTAATAATAGCACAAGCATTTACTGAGTGCATGTTAAGTGCCTAGTACTGTTCTAAGTGTTTTTGCATGTATTTGTTCCCCACAGTAACTCTGGAGGGAGACTCTATTAAATTCCCCATTTCATTAGTAAGAAAAACAATGTACAGAGATGTTAAGTAACATAACCAAGGTCACACAGCAACCTGGTTCTAGAGCTCATATGCTTAAATACTATGCTGTGTTGCCTTTCAGAGCTTGGAGCCTCATTCTTTTTGTCTCAGCATCCTCAGTGTCTGTGTCAAAATCACTAACGGAGGTGTGTACAAAGTTTTTATTTTATTACACAAATAAGTGAATGAACAAAACCTCATTTGCTAAGGCATCCACAGCTCCCCTTATACCAAGTTGTGATTTAAGAGAATAGCAACCGGGCCTTGGCATCAAAACATCACGGCCTATCTCCTATCACTGTGCCGTGATATCTGGGGCTTGTTTTTGTTTGTCCTAGAGGCTTTCCCTCTATAGGAACCACTTATTAAAGTGAGGGGACAGTTTGCAGTGCCCCAAAAGGGTGAGGACTCATTCATATACTCCCATCCTGCCCACTTTGGGCTAGAGCAGCAATTTTCAACCTTTATCAT
>NW_005298076.1:0-652 GCF_000412655.1 Myotis brandtii
CATCCTGTCATAATAATCAGCATCGCAATTCTCTTTTCACTAGGTTGTGATGTTACTCTTTGGGTCTTGTTTGTTATTGCTGGAGGTCCAAAGTCAGTGCTCACATATTTTGAAGTTAAATACTCTGCTATTCTTTACCATTGCTCTCTTTTTTTCCTCCAAAGAATTATTACCATTTTTTTTTCTTCCTGGCTTTGATTTTGCCTGTTAAATTGTTCATTCAAAAGAATATCAGAGCTGGAAGATTTACAGTAGAATCACAGCAAAGTGTGTTCTTAATGTCTCAACATTCATTTCAGTTTTCTCATAAATCTTCAGTGTCTCTTAAGACAGTCTATTCTTCTAATTTGTATATTTTAAAGCAAAGTATTATTGAATTAACTACCTCAATCTAAAATTATTTATAATGAAAGGTTTTGGTTCAAGACCAGCATTATAAATAGAATATTGTATGGTTGGTGGTAAAATATCTTTATTATTTATACATTTTAAGTTTTCATTTATCTCTGGAATATTCCCACCCTATTAAACTAATTATGCATAAGAATTATGAGGGCTGCTATAGTCTGACACTGGATTGCTCCCTCCTTTTGCATTATTTTCTTCTCTTGTTGCAGAAGACCAGAGGAAAAGCCAAGCCAAAAAAAAAAAA
>NW_005298077.1:0-652 GCF_000412655.1 Myotis brandtii
AATCAGACTGCAGGCAGAGGAAGATCTTTGGAGGATTTGAGTCTTTGCTTGATCTTCTTCTAGGACTGGGGCTAGGAAAAGTAGACCCTGGTGTACATCCTGGTCCTTTCCAAAGGCATCCACCCCCAGCAGAAGAAGTCACAAACTGGATTGCTGATAGCTCCAAATGTTATTCATGGCAAGTCACAAACAGCATCTGACATTGTCCTGCAACAGAATGGAACTCGTAGCAGATCTACCTAATACACAGACAAAAACCTAAACAGGCAGCCAAATTGGAAAGACAAAAGAACAACCCCAAAATGAAAGAACAAAATAATTCTCCAGAAGAGCTAAATGAAATGGATAAGAAATTTATCAGAATTAGAGTTCAGAATAATGATGACAAAGTTGCTCAACAGCATGAGAAAAGATATAGCAACTATGAAGAATGACATAGTACTAATAATGAACACAGTGGAAGGGATACACAACACATTAAGGGAAGCCAAGGATCAGATCAGTGAATTAAAAGACTGTAGAAAAAAATCACTTAATCAGAGAACCAAAAAACAACAACACACAATTTAAAAATAGGAGTATGGCTTAAATGGGCTGTGGGACAACATGAAACATTGTAGAGCAGTGGTTCTCAACCTTCTGGCCCTTTTAA
>NW_005298078.1:0-652 GCF_000412655.1 Myotis brandtii
AGAGGGAGTCTAGGGTTGGGGGCAGGGTGAAGTGTTTCATGATGGAGGGTCATTTACAAATAAAATAATGTGAGTTTCAATGTGACCTTGAAGTCAATAGAGAAATAATTATGGAAGTATGTGAAGTAGGGAAAGCACAGGGTCAGGCTTGGCTTTTAGAAAGACTCTCTGGTTTGTAGCAAGTTTATCTGAGCCACTTGTTTGATCAGCTCCCATTCCTCTCCTGGCTCCTTAGCCCACCCTTCTCAGTGGAATTACCCAGTTCCAGTTTCTTTGCCCCTTGACAAGGTGTAAAGTCCTAATATGACCCTTGGGGTGTTTTGCTGTGTTTTTCCATTCCTGCCATTGATTCAAGCAGACCACACATCAGAGCTCCTTAACTCATCAGCAATGACACCCAGGACCCAGCTCTTAGGCATTTACTTCCCAGAGTAGACAATTTCTCCCCCTTTTAAACATTAATTGTTAGAACCTCATTATTGTAAACTCAATTCAATTCAATTTGTGGCTTATTAAGGTGGCCATACATTGGCAGACTTTTCTAAAGCATAAAAGACAGGCCAGCTGTGGACCTGGAAGTCCTCAGGAGAAAGGCAGTTCCCACAGCTCACAAAACTCTCCCTTCAGGTAGGATAAATGAGGCACCCACCAC
>NW_005298079.1:0-652 GCF_000412655.1 Myotis brandtii
GCTAGTGGAGGAGACAACATATTAACCTTTACTTACCACCCTGTATGGCAAATTCAGTGGTGAAAAATCAGCATTCTGTTCACGCTACTCCTTGCTTGGAATGCCTTCTCACTTTCCCTCCACCTGTACGACATATGCCACTTTCCCAACAGAAAACAAGGCTCATCTTTTCCATGAATCCTCTCTGAATTCCCATCGTCCAACTCCACATATTTTTAACCCACGTGAACTCCTAAATATTACTATCTCCACCACCCATTCCGCACATGTTACTGTTAGTTCTTACTTAAAAGGAATCCATGCTGCACGAGGCATTGGGGACACAAGTTTTCAAAAGATAGGCACAGTTCCAGGTCTCACAGAACTGACAGTCTAGCATAGAAGAGAGTAATTAAGTGCTGGATTTTAAGTATATCAAGTGAGTACTATGACCCCAGTGTGTGATAGGATAACATGAAGGTACTACAATATTTCTGCATTACTAGTACGAAAAGATAAGAGAATGGCTTCATATAGAGCCTCCAACATAGATTTCTTCTTAGGCAGAAACTTTCAAAATTAATTGTTTTAATTACAAAAATAACTGTGGAAGCCAAATTTAAAACCCGATTGAACTTTACTGATATATATATATTATTGAATATATATATAT
>NW_005298080.1:0-652 GCF_000412655.1 Myotis brandtii
TGACAAACAGAATCGAGTCCAAAGAGCCTTTGCAATCTGATCCCAAATATCTTCACATCAATATATAGCCCTTATGGTGTCCGCACCCGCTCCTTCCCTGCGCCTGTGCTCCAGGCACGGGTTTCTGGCAGCTCCCTCCCAAGCAGGCGGAGCTTTTGTATGTCTCCCTGCCTTGTTCCTGCTGGTCCTTATGTTCCAGGGCTGTTTCCCACCTGATGTATCAGGAAAACTCAGCCCACCATTCCAGATCCAGCTCCGGTGTCACCTCTTCTGTGGAAACCATCACACCCCCAGCTCCTCTAGGCAAAGTTAGTGACCCTCTGTGCAGCTACATGTTATTCGTCCCTTTCTAACATTGTCCTGTCAGTGACCTGTGTGTTTCTGTCCCCTCATCGTGCCAGGGGTTACCTAAGGGCTTTGATTTTTCCCGTTTATCTCTCTGTATGCCCAGTGACTAACAAGGCTTTAGACACATACCACAGATTTCTACGTGCCCAATGAATGAAGGAGTGAATGCCTAACTCATTGCAAAAGAAAAAAAAAATCAATAAAATGAAACCCCTGCAGCTTAACATTTTTATTTGAGGTTCATATATCCATAGCGAAAATTGCTTTCTCCTCTCTCACCCAAGGGAACAAAGATAACTTACAG
>NW_005298081.1:0-652 GCF_000412655.1 Myotis brandtii
TAGAGTATTTCTTGTGGGCAAAGTATCACTTATTAGAAACAAAAAGTAGGGATGAAGAGCAATTAAAAAATGGGGAAATTGCCTTACACTTAATGTCAAAGGTTTATTCCACCTGCAGCAGTACATCAGATATACTTCAAAATTTTTTAAATTCCTACAGATTATTCTGTTCTGTTAATATTTTGTGCTTTCCTGCTCCACACTGGTTGTATTGCTTTATCTTAAGGAAGGCAGAATTTAAAGATAGCAGAGCCTTGCCACAGACACTGTATTTACTGTATTTTGTTGGCCCATTGTCCTCCCATTGAGGGTGCTTTCCTAGCTCCATCCAGGTGGGCCCTGGGACATGACCTGATTCTCTGGCCAGAGAGATGCTCTCCTGACAGATGCCAAACCAACTGCATTTCATCTCCAAGGAATCTGAATTGGAAGCAAGTGGGGACCAGTGTTTGTTTCAGAGGGCATTCTAAACATGCACAAGGATCATAAAGTGACCTTGTTTCCTATCATCCCTTAAAATATATTCAGATTGCTAACTTGCCTTCTCATGGATGAGGGCAGTAGGGGAGGTGAAGAGTGTAAGGGACAATTCCACGACTTTTCTGGTCACTTTGTGATAAGAAATGCTCCCAAGGCTGTGGTTACAACATGT
>NW_005298082.1:0-652 GCF_000412655.1 Myotis brandtii
TTCATCAGGAAGGACGTCCGGAATGACATCTGGAAGACCTCTGGTCTAAATAGCATATTACCCTTTTATTATTACAGATTGCATTACTTCAGTCCTAGATCATGACTTTTGCAGCCTCATCTCTAATAATTTTTCTTTTGCTTCATCATATCTACCCACTTCCATATCCACACCTTGGAATTAATCATCACCTCTATGCTAATTCCATTGTTCTGCTCTCAAAACCCTGATCTGCTTTTATCAACCTCATAAGCATCTCTACTCCCTTGATCCTTCTCTTTGTATACCTACTAAGTCAACAGCCCTAATATTTTCATTTATTTCCTTATCCAGCTTTGATTCCTTGGCCTATCCATACAAAAATGTCAGTGCATCGCCTCATCTGTAGTATAATGAGCTTTTCTGAGTCCTCATCTCACTTGAAATCTCAAAAATATTTTACCTCTGTGAATCCACCCTCTTTGTGGTGACTTTCTTCTCCTCTGGGCACCCAGCCCATTGCACTCCACTAGCTTTCCTCCAACCCTGGCTACTTCTTTGCAGTCTCTTCTCAGCCATTAAATGTTAGAGTTCTTCCACTTACTCTCTCAGTTCCTTTCATTTGTCCTTTCAACTCTCTTCCTTGATGATATTCTTTTAACGTCGATGTGCA
>NW_005298083.1:0-652 GCF_000412655.1 Myotis brandtii
TGTGTGTGTGTGTGTGTGTGTGTGTGTATAAAATGATACATAACTTACACAAAGTGAACATCGTTTTTTGGAGCTTAAAATTCTATGAGTTTTAAGATGTTTGTGTTTCTCTTGCCCTTTCCAGAAGCCATATGTAGTGGGTAGAAAAAGCCATGGACTTAGAATCAAGGTCTTTCATTTGAGCCCCACCAGGACATTTATTAACTGTAATAAATGGGAGCAGGGACCTTCTCTAGCTCCTAGAACAGTGCCTGGTACATAGTATCTCTCAATAAATATTAGCTATATATTTGTCTACATGAGTTTATTCTATAGAGAGAAAGATTACAGCTAAATTATGGTCATTTAATCTCTGCAAACCTCACTTTCCACATCTATAAAATGGGAATATAAAGCATGTCACCAAGTAGGTTTTATGTAAAATTAATATAAATCTGTGTGAAAGCACATATAAAATGTAAAGTGTCATGTAAATGCATGGGAATATGGACAAAACTGAAGAAAGATGGAACTGATATCTTATAGTGAAAATAACTATATACCTCAGGGAAGTGTCATCCTAAATACATCATTTGTCACCTTCACAATTCTGGTCTTATCTGGACACCTGTGCTATTATTTACTTAGTATTTTTCTTTAAGCTTCTTCTAAG
>NW_005298084.1:0-652 GCF_000412655.1 Myotis brandtii
CATTACCTATGGACACTGACAATAGGGTGGTGAAGGGTGGGAACTGGGTGGGGGGAACAATGGGGGAGAAAATGGGGGACATTTATAATACTTTCAACAATAAAGATTAAAAAATAATAAAAATAAAACACATGTAAAACATATATACACATCCTAATAAACCTAGTTTGTCTTGGAATGCCAAGTGAGCTATTTTTGAACAAGCTGAAGTCAATCTAATTAACTAAAAGGTACATTCTTCTAACAGTACCCTCCTAAAGAACATTCTGTTATAATGAAAATTTTCCATTTTTGTACTGTACAATAGCTTAGCCATTAAATACTTAAAACTAGTTCCTATGACTGAGTAAATGGATTTCAAATTTAATTTAGTTTAAAATTTAAATAGTCACATGTGGCAAGGTTCTACACTATTTGACAGTACAGTCCTAAAATATAAAATAATAGTCTTTAATGTTAATAAAACATTTTGTACCAATAAAATGTACTATCATAAAGAGAATATTTTATTTCTCTGTTTTTAAAAGAATTTCAATAGTTTTTATTTTATACTAGAGGCTCAGCGCACGACATTTGTGTGCGGGTATGGTCCCTAGGCCTGGCTTGCAATCAGAGCCATCTTCTCCAGCTGCTGCAAGCCAGCCCCACCCCC
>NW_005298085.1:0-652 GCF_000412655.1 Myotis brandtii
CCATTCATAAGGCTCTGATTAAAAAAAAAAAGTCCCCCTAGAGTATGTTATAATTATTACAATTATTAGTAGTAACACATCAAAATGACATGGGTGTTGCGATTTTGATAAACAATTACTAGCCACAAAAGCTGGATTTTACAGGAGACGTATCTCTCTCTTAATGCCTAGACACCCCCGTGTGGTTACTGTATCCACGGTGGGTACTATTTCCTGCTAAAACCCAATGGCGTTGGCACCCTGTGTGTCCCTTTCACAGACCACGTGGGAGGGCGGACGGGACCGGCAGGGATTTCTCGATGCTGATGCCGCTCAGTTCTCTCACTGCGTCCGAGATCGAGGCCACACACCACGGAGCGGCCTGGCATCAGGCCCCGGGGATGTGGAAGGTTCTGCTGGAAGGGAACGCGGCAGGCAGCCCTTCCTGCTGCGCCCGCCACCCCCGCCCAACGCTGGCGCGCAGAACTGGCCTTGGCGAAGGGTCACGGTCAGCTCTCCCCCCACAGCGTCTGTGCGTGTTCGACTCGTGATCGCAAAGCCCAGGGCGCGGCCCAGCAGCACAAGACAGGGGTCCACACAAGCTCCCTCGGGGACCCAGGAGCCAGGCGGTCACGGTGCGATTCCCGGTCGGGGCACCTGCCCGGGGTGCGGG
>NW_005298086.1:0-652 GCF_000412655.1 Myotis brandtii
CCGGTATTCGGGCGCCGCCTCCACTGGTCCCATCACTGTGAGGGCGAGAAACAGCCGGTGGTGCCCCGTGCCCGGGGCTCTTCCCACGCAGCTCTCTTCCCTGGGCACACGCCCCCCACCCCCAATGCGCCTGACACATGCATTCATACTTCCACGTCCAATCCAGGTATCAGTTCTTCCCTGACCCCTGAGGCAGGGTCAGCTGGCCCTTCATTGGCTCCAGAGGGTCCCCCAGCTCCCTCCCTCCCAGCAGGCACTGCCCCCCAATTGCTGTCTGGGACCTGCTGCCCTCGGCTGACCCCTCTGGGTGCCCAGCACCCACACGCCTGGCCCCGAGGTGCCTCAGTCTTTCCTTTGCAGAAAGGAAGAGTGAATGTCCCTGAAACTCCGCTCTGATGACACCACCCCTGTGCCTGACAACCTCCCCGGCCACCGAATTCCAGAAAGCCCCACCCTGGGAGGAGAATGGGCTGTAACAGGATCACCCCTGAGAGCTGGTCTGGACGGCCAAGAGCTAACCCAGCGCTGCCCTCAGCTGGGAGGGAGAGGCTTTAGGTGACGCGTTAGGAATCGTGCACGTCTGTGGCTACTTCCTGTTTACCAAATGGCACCAGCCTTCTACTCACAGTAACACAGCTTTCCTTCTGAGATA
>NW_005298087.1:0-652 GCF_000412655.1 Myotis brandtii
TAAAGAAAGTCCCCTGAACACATCTGCTGTAGGAATCAGTGCCATATTCAGCTGCCAATCTGGGGAGCCCCCTTAACTCCCTCGCCCCCAGCAGGACAGGAGGACACAGCTTCCAGCACTGCCCCGCCAGGGCTCTCATCTCTACGACCTCCGACCTCCCGGCAGGCTTGTAATTTCTCTGTCTCACGTAGGCTCGGCAAACGGCGCTGCATCAAAACTGTATCGTGAAATATCAATATTTCCTATGATAACAAAACGCCACGAATAACCTGTCATGTGAAGAGGACCCACACTGCAAATGCCAGGATTCTGTGTGTTAGCACCCGCTGAGCAGTCTTGCGTTGGCATAATAAGTGGCCGGCCGGCCGGGGGCGCATCTAAGCTGCTGTGCTCTGACGTCACACAGAGGTAGGGCGCTTACACCCCGGGAACGGACGTAGAGCCTGTGTGTGTGCCACTGGGGAGTATACGCAGCATTTCAAACGTGGGAAGGCACCAAAGCTCAACAGGCAATTCTCTATTCACAACAGGCATCATTAGTAACTAGGGACAATGTAAGAAACAAACAAACAAACATAATAATAAATCTCTAGGAAGCAAGTAGGCTAGTGGGCAAAAGCCTGCATGGAAAATCACTGCTTTTGAAACGGGC
>NW_005298088.1:0-652 GCF_000412655.1 Myotis brandtii
GTGTGAGGTACATACAGACTTCTCTCATCTCAGGGGTCAGATATGCATCAGGGGTTGGATCAGCAGGAGATTCCAAGAAGAGTCACCATCAGAACACAGGCTCCTATCTGATAATAGAGGCTGTGGCACTGGCTCACACTCTATATAATTGATTTATTCTCCCTTAGATTGATGTCCTTCAGCCCCATGCAGATGTATATAGTAGCATATAGCACTGCATGCTACTCATACTGTCCCAGCTATTGACTGAGCTGGCCCAGCCATGCCTAAATCCCAGCAATGGACAGCAGAATATTTCATGATGTACTAAGATCTCTACCACACATGATTATAAAGGTAGCAAGTTTCATTTACATAAAACTAATGTAAGTCAAACAAAACCTCAAGTAGTTCTTTTTCCCAGAATCAAGTTACTCTGATACAGCTCATGGTAGATTATGATAGGTCAGCATTGCAATACTACAAATAGAAGGGGCTGGCCCAGAGGAGAAATGCCAAACTGTCAGTTAGCGGTGCTGGCTTTCCAAAATGGACAGCCTGGTATCGTTTTCCATTACTTTTCACTTAGTGGCTGCACTTCAGTCCTATGGTTGGAGCATTGCCCAGGCAAGGTTAGTGCTCTCACCACTTCTGCACAATCTATATATATATA
>NW_005298089.1:0-652 GCF_000412655.1 Myotis brandtii
GATCAAACAGCAGTAATTTCATATAATTTAAAAGTTAATCTGGAGTCATCCTGATTAATTGATTTTTTTTCTTTCATTAATATTTTTCAAACCAAATTGCCACTGTTGGGCCTTTCAGTGAGGCATGGCAATTGGTTTCAAAAGCATTGCTTTCATTTTAACATAACGCTTGAAGGTTGTGGTACTAACATGTTACAGGACCTTGTTCTTACTTAGTATTTATTGATGAACAGGCATCTCTCCTATTAGATCCTGCAGAAAAGGCTCCCATAGGAATCATCTATTTCTCCCCACCCCAGCATTTACATAAAGCCTGACACATAGTAGGTGCTCTCTAAATATTTGTTGAGTATTTCCATGAACCAGCTTTTATAAAGAGCTCAGCAAAAAGCTTATGGTGATGAGAGCTCACAGGGGTCACTTAGGTGGCATGAGTCCTCAAGTCGTCCCGTAAAGCTTAACGGTGTCTCTGCTGCTTGCTCTGTGAAGGCCACCTGGACGTGGTGGCGCTGCTCATGGACCACGGCGCGGAAGCGACCTGCAAGGACAAGAAGGGCTACACCCCCCTGCACGCCGCAGCCTCCAACGGACAGATCAACGTTGTCAAACATCTCCTCAATCTGGGGGTGGAGGTGAGCCACCACCATGCACC
>NW_005298090.1:0-652 GCF_000412655.1 Myotis brandtii
TAATTAGCATATTATGCTTTTATTATTATAAATTCTCTTCAGGGCAACCATAGCTGGTGGTTCCTTTGCTGATTAACTCATACATTAAGAGCACACATGCATGCACACACATTCAAGTAGATTGTACTGGGTAATTCAAAATCCATATATTGAGAATAGAATACAGCCACAACCTCAGTAAGGCTCATTCCCTGGCTGGAAAAGAAATAGGTCTGTAAAGAACTATTTGATCTCTATTGATCTTCTCTGGATCCACAAAAGAGCTGGACTAGCTCTGAATGACTTTCTCTCTATTTCACAGTGATCACTCTGCACACACTTTTTGGTTTGTTTCAGAATCTGCCTCAGAGAAATATGGGACTGAGGGTAGAATAAGTTCACTAGTTTCTCTAGGGTTGCCAGATTTAGCAAATACAAATATAGGATGCCCAATTAAACAGGAATCTTAGGTAAACCATGAATAATGTTTTAGTGTAAGTATGCCACATGCAATATTTAGGGTATGCTAAAAAGTTATTTGGTGTTTATCTAGATTTCAGATTTATCTGGGAAGCCTGCATTTTTATCTCGCAACTCTATTCCTTTCATACCTTCTTTTTTCATCTCCAGTCTCACAGTCATCACCTGAGACTAGGGGCTCTTATTACCTCAA
>NW_005298091.1:0-652 GCF_000412655.1 Myotis brandtii
ACAACTTAGTACCTTCAGTCCAACCAGGACTTTCCAGATTGATTCAGAGTTTTCCTGCCCTGCCCATGTACCTGGGGATAGGTCTAAGTTCTAGGGGCTAACGCAGTGCCACACCTTCAGGGGATCAGACCACTGGTTCTCACCCTCATGATGGTGTCTGCCAAGATGCTTCCGCTTCTACCAGGTTTGTTGTCTTCTCCCAATATTGGCACTGGCTGAGGTGATCGCATTTCTTCTGGTCGCTGTTAGTGTCTCCATACCAGCCAAGCTAGCCCTCTTCTGCCACAGTACTGACCCTCTCTCAGTTACCTGCTTTCCTCTCTCCAGGAAGAATAGAATGCTGATTTTGGATGCTTACACTGGGGACTGAGGAAACTGTAAGGTTTGTCTTAGACCTTCCCAATGTAGATTGGCCATGCTGCCATTTTTGCCTTACTGCTACTCTTTCCCACCAGCATGAGAAAGCCTTGCCACCAAACCTGGCTCCCCTGAGATAGAATCAGTTTGCCTCTACAATCCCTGCCTTACCTAAGGGTTCTTTCATTTCCTGCCTCCGCTTAGGTCTTCTCCCTGCCTGCCCCACTTGGTCTGGATGACTCCTTTGGAGTGCGAAACTCCATTCTCATCTGATCATTTGTTCTACTATGTCATT
>NW_005298092.1:0-652 GCF_000412655.1 Myotis brandtii
CCCCCAGGTGGCCCCCTGGGCAGCTGTCTGCCTCAGCAGTCACTGGCCCAGAGTGAAGAGCCGCAGAAAGCTGCCTTAGTCTTGAGGCCTTCAGCCCCTATCGACAAGGTCATATGTTTAAATTCCACAAGATCTGTTTACTGTGAAATTGCATCCAGCACAATTCCTTCTTGAGGGAAAGGATTTCAAAATCTTGCCAAAAGGGCTTGCAGTGCAAATAGAATGAACTTCAAATAAATACAAGTAAGAAAGTCAGTCTCTGAAGCAGAATCTGGCCCCCGAGGACCCCTGACCTGATCTCTCCGGTGACTCTGTGTCTCGTGCTCTTTCTCTTCTCCCTGATCTGCTATTCCTCCTGCTCCCTTTTCCTTCATACCACACTCTTCCCAGATAGGCGCTGGAGCCAGCCTCTCTTTCCTCCTCTGTGACTTGCATGTGAGCCACATTCATTTCCTCCTCTCCTGCTTTTAGCTCCTGAGCTCAGAAATCAGATGAGGTCAGTACACTCTCCTGGAATGTATACCTTTCTCCCACCCCCAGGTGTTTGTCTAACTCTTCTCTTCAAACTCTCCACACACAGTCTGTTATCCGTGCTTTGAGGAGGTCTGTGCCTTTAGCATGTTCCTCTTACTATTCTCTTGTAATGAAAGAG
>NW_005298093.1:0-652 GCF_000412655.1 Myotis brandtii
AAAAATCAGTAAGAAAATGTACTGTAAATTTTAATTCACTTCATTAATTTACTTAAAATGCTAACATACAACACAAAATATCAGTAGAGCCAATGAGGTAAAATGAAAAGTGGTTTAAATGCTAAGTCAGAAAAGGCCTGGTTTCAGATATTTACTTTCTAATTTGTTTTGGACAAAATAATTGCTATAAATCTGTTTCCTCATTTGTTAAAAGAAAAATTGCTGCCTTGCTTACTTTATAATTGTGGGAAGAAAATGATCTTTGGAATCAGACAATTCTGGATTTGAATCTCTGTTTTGATATCAATAATTATGTGACTTTTAAAAAATTGTTCAATTTATCTCATCTTCCAATTGTTCATCAGTTACTTAGAGATTGTAATGGCTACTTAAGAGATCTGAAGTAGGAAGGAAATGAGACAATGCACATTAACACTTAGACCAGTAGCTGTTAGGTACTTACAGCATCTGACTCTTAGTAGTATCAACAATTTAGTAAAAAAAAGAAACTATGTTATGAATTATAAAGTGCTACACATATATGCAATCTAATTGATCCTCTTTTATAATGATATTAGAGTCCCAGTGCACAGATTGGTGCACTGTTGAGGTTCTTCGGCCTGGCCTATGCCCTCTTGCAATCCGGGACCCC
>NW_005298094.1:0-652 GCF_000412655.1 Myotis brandtii
AAACTCCCTGCCACCCCCAACAGCCAGGCAGTTCTATGCCCTTGTCTCAAGGGGGTAGGGGTTGGGGTGGAGGGATTCAGAACCTCTTGGCTTTAACTTCAGGGACAGGGAGGCCTTGAGAATTCTCAGCAAAAACTATTTCAGAGGAAGGTTAGAGAGCAAGGCCCCCCATCTCTGTTCTTTGGGCTGAAGGTGTGAGGAAGTAGAGGGGGATGCTATGTGCAGAGAAATCACTGGGTAAGGGAGGGAGACACACCCCCTGATGGCAGAGAGTCCATCACTCAGGACTTGTCAGCAGAAGGCTACCTTGACCATCAGCTTTCACTATAGCAAGTCCACTTAGGGCTACTAGCTGGCCTTCCTTCATCTGGGTGGGAATTGTCTTCTCTAGCAGCCCACATGTCCCTACAGGGCATGACATCATCCTAGCTTCCAGCTGTGGCCTTGTCCCCACCTACCCTACCCTAAGAGTCCACTGCCCTCTCTACAACTTCCCCAGGTCTGATTTAGTCCCACATAGAGAGGGACCTTGACATTTAGCAAACCAGAGCCAACTTGAGATTTCCCTGATTTCAGACAATCTTGATGACTGCTACACCTACATTTCTACTGTTTCTACTGCCAGATTTGGGACTGGGCAGGCCAGGCTGGT
>NW_005298095.1:0-652 GCF_000412655.1 Myotis brandtii
CCTATAATGCCTTTCAAAATTATGTTTCGTCTCTGGAATCTTATTTAATTTATGAACAGCCCTTTTCCAGGTTTCTGAACCCTTCTAGATGCTGGATCAAGAACCACCGGCATTATTCCAGGAAGGGTGTTCAGCACAGTGACAAGTAAACAGCAGGTAGATGCACAGTGAATGTCAGCTATCGTCTGTAAAAACCAACACAGTGTTTATCTTGTTTGCTAGTGTGTCTGTTGACTCACAGTAGGTGCTCAATATATGTCAAAATTGAATGAATGGATGAATGAACCTTCAGATCACCCTACAGAGTTAGTGCAATATAGCTTTCAGTCTGAGCCTCTCAAGGCTATGGAATCAGAATCTTATGCCTGACAAACCTTGCCCTTCCTGACCAATGACTCTACAACAGCTGCCTGGCGGTTCTGTGATTTGATTGATTTCAACTGCCCTTGCCCTGCTTGAGCTGCAAAGATGGCATTTCGTCTCTAGGCTATTTCATCAACTGAAGTCCTGTATCTCTACTATATCTTAACAAGAACAAAAAAGTATAACTCATATATAAACTAGAAAAGAAGTGAAATCTATCAAAACAGTAGTTAAAAATTATTTTAAGCAGAAACAGTACATCCTATATAATAAAAGCCTAATATGCAAA
>NW_005298096.1:0-652 GCF_000412655.1 Myotis brandtii
CAAAAGAGCCTGGTTTTACTACTGGAAACAGCCGCTCTCTGCCTGCATGCAGCATGATGGCTCCAGCGTGCCGGCTGGGTGCAGGGAGGAACAGCGGAGGACTGGAGGTAAGTGGTAGCATTTAAAGTGGCCATGCGTTAAGTGCCAGTCACTTTAAATGGGCTGCTCACAGAGAAGGTGCGTCAGCCAAGACTTCTGAGTGGCCGGGAGGGGGGCAGGAGAGCTGTGAGCGGGTGGAGGCCTCCCAGCTGTCCCGCAGTGCCACCTGAAAGGCTGCTAGTTCCTAATTACTTTCCCAGAGTTTTCAGGAGCACCTCGCATATGCCATTTTGCTCCAGGAACATAAAGCAATTAGAAATGGGGTTTCAGACTTTAGAACTCTAACTGAGGCTGCAGTGGAGCACAATGCCTTGTGCACACGCACATTTGGCTCAAATGGGAATTTCAAAGGTGATTAAGGAAATGTGCAGTTTGGTTCTGCAAGCCTCTCACAGGGCAAGGAAGATGATAAATGCTCATTCCAGGGCTCTGAGGGCAATCACTACCTACTTCAGCAGTGTCATGGAGATATCACCATGACAACCACCAAAAGGCTTCCTTCCTCCATGGCAAAGACAATAGAAATTTTAATTAAGGCCATTCTTTTTTTTTT
>NW_005298097.1:0-652 GCF_000412655.1 Myotis brandtii
ATTGATTTTAGAGAGAGTGGAAGGGAGGGAGAGAGGGTTGGTAGAGAGAGAGAGACATTGACGTGACGTGAGAAAGACACGTCAATCGGTCCCCTCCCACATTCACCCCAACAAGGGCCCAGGGCTGGGGATCAAAACTACAACCCTTCTGTGCGGGGGGCCAACATCTATCCACTGAGCACACCGGCTAGGGCTTCAGAGCCTTCTGAATTTCCTAATTACCAACAAGGGTTGCAGCCCGGCACTGATTTAACACGGCATAGCCGCGGAGCGCAGGGGTTCTGGTTAGCAGCATCAGCACCATGAGCAGAGACAGCGCCTGCTGAATCCCGTGGAGGCTGGGGCCCTGCACGTCACCCCGCCCGGTGTGGGGGGCAGTGGGGCTGGGGGAACGCAAACCTGTTCCCTCAGCCAGCCCGGGTTGGGGTCTGGCTTTGCCCCTCGCTGGCCGGACATCTCTGGCAAGTTTAACCTCCATGCATGGCAGTTCCTTCATTTTCAAAAGAAGACAATAGAGTCATGTAAATAAAAATAAAGACGAGGCCCTGGCTGGGTGGCTTAGTTGGTTAGAGCATAGTCCCGATACACCAACGTTGCAGGTCAGGGCACCTAGAAAAATCAGTCAGTGATGCCCAGTGGTTGAGCATCAACC
>NW_005298098.1:0-652 GCF_000412655.1 Myotis brandtii
CTCCCTCTCCCTTCTTCTCTGACATCCATAAAAATATACTAAAAAAAAAAAAAAAGAATTTGACCACTTCTCACCACCACCATTGCTACCACTATGGCCCAAGCTACCATTGTCTCTTACCTATTTTATAGCACTTGTTTCCTAATAGGTCTCCTTACTCCTGCCTTGACCTCCAGCTTCAGTCTATTCTAAGTAAAGCAGAATATGACTCTGGTTCTCGTTGGCTCAAAACTTCCAGTGGTTTCCTAGCTCACACTCCCACCACCATGCATAACTGCGCTGGTCTCATTTCCTATTATTCTTCCCATGAAGTCTCTCACTCGATTCCAGCCATATCTCCCTGCCAAGCCATGTCGTTCCCTTCCCACCCATTCCCCTTGTTATTCTCTCTGCTCAGAATTCTTGTCCCCTAGATAATGCATCATTCCGTCCTAGGTTTTTATCCAAAAAAGTGAACTTCCCAATGAGGTTTTTTTCATTATTTATGAAATGTTACCATCCTTCCCCTGACATTTCAAATCTTTCTTTCTTATTTTACTTTTTTCTCCATAGCACATACTACATATTTTACTTACTTACCTAGTTTATTGCCAGCCTCCCCAACTGGAATGTAAACTCCATGAGGCAGGGATTTGTCTACTGTGTTCCATGC
>NW_005298099.1:0-652 GCF_000412655.1 Myotis brandtii
TATCACAAGCTCTCAGGGACTGTGCCCAGTCAATATCAAGTAGTC
This sequence comes from Myotis brandtii, assembly GCF_000412655.1. Classification (NCBI taxonomy): domain Eukaryota; kingdom Metazoa; phylum Chordata; class Mammalia; order Chiroptera; family Vespertilionidae; genus Myotis; species Myotis brandtii. The sequence continues at coordinate 46 of NW_005298099.1, forward strand.
AACTTGACCTTTGTATTTTCCAAAAAACAGAAAAGAAAAATTGAATCTATTACTTAAATTAACATAGAATGAAATAGTTATGCATAGGTAAAATATCACACTTCACATCAGTATTTATTTGATTTTGTTGATTGTTTTTGACAACAGGAAGGTATTTAAAGAAATTTCTCATGAAAATAATTTTAGTTTGCTTGGTATTGGACCAAATTCTTACAGTTTTCATCATGTATTCAGTCCCTCATTCCAAGCACCTGGCAATCATCTGAAAGCTATCTTTTACCTAATAACTCCATATGTCTGTTATCATATTTTGTAGATTTTTTGTCGCCCACATGTTTTCAAAGCCATTTTCTTCTTTCATATCTACTGTTAGTACTGTAGTCAAAACATAATGATAGCTTTTTATCTGTACAATACAGCAGTCATAACCTTTCTTCCAGTCTTCATTTTAGTTTTATTCAATTACATTCTTTACATGTCCTCTATGGAGACTCACCTAAAACAAAATATTTGACATCTTTAAATGGTTTCCCATTACTTTGAGCATGCTATACAATGCAATCCCTTAGATCAGTGGTTTGAAAACATTATTGTGCATATGAATCCT
>NW_005298100.1:0-652 GCF_000412655.1 Myotis brandtii
AAATCCTCTCCCCTGTCCATCACTATAAATATATTAAGATTTATTTTCAACCACTGGATGTGCAGGAAGCCCAGCAAGGTAAGCCATGCTTTTCCATTCTCTAATACACTGTGGGCAAGGTCATGTCCATGTTCACATCATGGCATGCTATACTGTATTTTCTAATTTGTTTGTAATTGTTTCTGTTTTCACCTCAGGCATCATTCTGTCTCTCCTCAGGTAAATTATTAGTACCTAAAAAGCAGGATTAATGTAGTCCACTTATTTAACAATTCACTGTTCATTTAACAACCTAATAGTATATCTTCCATATTGCTTGGTGTAGATTCATGCACACTCTATTTCCTTAAGATGCTTGTCAGAATTACTTGCCTGACCATTGAAATATCTCTGGTAAATACAAAAATATTCAGTGAACCACAAGATGCACAAGCAATCAAATAACTGAGTGCTTGTTAACACTTTACCTGCTCCATTTTGATCAGGAAATAATCAATAAAGTCCCGAGGATTGTGAATGTCCAGGGATGCTTGATGTTCCTTTGTTTTCTCTATAACATAACTTCTTATAAAAGCAATATTTTTAAATACTTTGTTCTGACTCCCTGGGAAATAGTCCAGGAGAGCAGGGCAATTGTTGTAGATCTAGAAGA
>NW_005298101.1:0-652 GCF_000412655.1 Myotis brandtii
TTGTGTTCTTTTCTGTTTCAAATAAAGCAAACACAGCAGACAATTGCTCACAAGGCAACTTCAGGGGCCCTAGATAGCCTCATTGCCTACCTGATCCTCACCTGTCCCATCCACCTGTTCTTCTCTTTTCTGGTTGTTGTCTCAGAACTTCAGTTCCAATTCACATGAAGTGAACAAGCCAGACACTGTCCTAGTCTTTATGGGTGATTTATTCCGAGGGTGCATGGAGAGCATGAATTAAGAAACAGATTGATATTCATCAACTAAACACAAAATTAAATGTAGAATTTCAAATACTGTGTTATTTTTAAAATCTAAAAGTCAATTCAAAGGACTTGGTTTCTTTCCCCTATAATTTTTATAATACCTCATTTGCCTGCCTGGCATATCATAAAGTTAAGGTTAATAATTGCAGGTATATGAACTCAGGCATTTCAGAGTGTTCTTCTACTCCCAATTAATCCGTTGTAAGAGAATGTGCTTCAATAAATCTTCAGATTTCTGCTTTATTTTCCCAATCACTATATTCTAGTCTCTCATTAATGCAATAGCAATGTCTGCATCGGCTGAACACTTCAAATGTGTTATATTGACTCTCTGGGCCGTGAACTCTCGGCTCCTTGCTAACACCCCTGACTGTATCATTGGTGCT
>NW_005298102.1:0-652 GCF_000412655.1 Myotis brandtii
TTAGAAAATGGCTGATGATTAAATATTGAATAACAGTAATATCCATAATTTTCCATGAAATGAATAAAAACATTTAGTGAAATTTCCCAAATCATTTGCACTTTAAGCAAATGATTACACAATTTTGGTCTGTTGAGTTATTCAACCAACAAAGAAAAGTAGTTAGCTTGCAGTTTGACAGACCTGAGGTAGGATAAAGATTTTGAGGTTGGAATTTGTTTATATGCACGTTTTTATAAATTGTGGAGTTAGCTTCGCTGCCTAAGGTGGATTCTGACACTGACACTTTTCTTTCTTTCTGCCGATTCAATTCACAGGGACAGTGGCACTTAAGGAGCCAAATGGTTAGGTTCAAGCAGTTATTAAGATAAGCAAAGTCTCACTCGTTTCTGTGGTCAGACATGTGTTTTTAATTCTGGGAGAGGTAGGTAAGCACTGATGCTCTGGTTAGATAGAAACTGGCATACTTTTCTTCTAAGCTCATTAGAGATTATAGCTTGCCAGTTTACACATATACACACACTCAAGAGGTCTGAAATAAAGTCTAGTTCCATATTTTTTGTTTCTATAGTCTACTGATCATTTTCTAAAGGGATAAATACAACTTCAACTGTAATCCTAGATTTAAAAAGCAAAAAGTGCAAAAAAAAAA
>NW_005298103.1:0-652 GCF_000412655.1 Myotis brandtii
GTCTGCCTACTCTTCTGACTTAGGCAATCCTCTCTTAACAACAACAACAACAACAACAACAACAACAAATAGACTGCAATAAAGAATAAAAATATTTATTTGAACAGATTCAGGTAGCAACCCAAATTGCACTCCGAAAGGCAGGATTTATAAATGGCAAAAACAGGAGAGGTTTTCTCATTTTGGTCATCCATGTCAATGAAGGATGTTGGCTAGGTCAGTTGGGATTGGTTGGGCCCACTGTGTAAACGGAGGATGCTGGTTGTCAAAATGGATTGGTTCCTTTCAAAGTGAAGAATGCAGATGGTCCGGTCACCACAATGAGGAGGAAGTAAAGCCCATAAATGTCCACGTAGCTGTCATGGATCCAGGATGTTTGTTGTTTGACCTTGAGCAGAGTTTAGCAACAGGTCAGCAACTTAACAGCAGTTTCAAGAACTGGGACCTGAGACGTGCATAAGCCTCAATTCCTCAGTAGCGCCCAACCCCATTTTAGTGACCCTCTTAGCAATGCTCACTCCATTTTAATTTTTCCATTATCACCTCCATGTGATGCTCCGGTGTGATGAAGTGCTTCTTCTCACTCTCGAAGGGCTGGAGACCCAGGGTGCAGCCCCTCTGTCCTCTGTCCTGCACACTGTTCCACAGCCCC
>NW_005298104.1:0-652 GCF_000412655.1 Myotis brandtii
CCAACAGTCTATTCTCAACAGAGCAACCAGAGTGATGCCATTAAAACACATCAAATCATATATCTCCTTGACCCAAAACTATATAATGGTTCACAATTTCACTAGGATAAAAAGCTAGAGTCCTTACAAGGACCTGCGAGACCCCATATAATCCATCCCCCTTACCCCTCTACTGTGGGTTTTACCAATCTCCCCTCAGTCAATCCCCACCAGTCAAATAGGCCTCTTCATTATTTCTCAGACAAGCAGCCATGCTTCTGCCTCATGGCTTGGTCTTTCTCTCCTTACGTAGGTGTTTTACATGTGGCTAGCTTTCTCACTTATTCCAGGTCTTTGCTCACATATCATCCTTCCAATAATGAAAGTATTCCTACACACTCCATGATGAGTCTCAGCTGCCTTCTGTGCATTTTCCCTCTCTCTTCTCTCCCTTAGTTTTCTTCATAGCACTTATCACCATCTGTCATAGAATATATTTTCCTTATTCATTTCATTTATTATTGCTATCTCCCCACCGCTCCATAGAATGTAAGTTCCACAAAAAGAAGGTATTTTTGTCTGTTTTATTTACTGATATATCCATGGTAAATGAATATAATCAGCAATAAGAAACCTATAACTATGGCTCCTATATTTCACAGCTGTGAATCTG
>NW_005298105.1:0-652 GCF_000412655.1 Myotis brandtii
TGATTTTTAGATTCCACATATAAGTGAAATCATGTGGGTTGGGGAGCTAGGTGAAAAAGGTGAAGGGATTAAGAACTACAAAGTGTTAGTCAAAATAGTTTTTACTTACAAAGCTTTGACCAATTCATTGGGGTGTCTTCCATCAAATTTAACGTGGCGAAAGAGGCAGCCCACACCTAAAAGTTAACTATCAAAGTGAGATACAGTATCACAGTAATGGGTGGCCACCACAGGTTTCCCACAGCTTCTAGGCTTCAAAAGTGACCTGCAAAGTCAGTCGTTCCCAGCCATAAGAATCTCTGCACCAAGGTTATCACATGAAATGGGAATAATCTGGGGTGAAATGTTCTGTTAAGATGCTTAGATGTGTTACAGGCCTCACGGGAAAAGTATGAAAGGCAGAGGAAGATTTGGTAGGATACCAGATTTTAGGATTTGGGTTTACATTCTGTATGAATGGCTTTAGTATTTTACTCTGGGGTACATTTTCCCCCTTATGGAGGAATAATTCAGCTTCACAAGTAAATCAGCCTGAAAAAGCCATACAGAAAAGTTGTTTCAACCCCAAAATTTAAGCATTTCAGGGACTGGATTCTATTCCTCTCCATATTGTTCTGTCTTCCTAATATAGATCACTGTATCAAGGATGCCA
>NW_005298106.1:0-652 GCF_000412655.1 Myotis brandtii
TTAACCAAAGAACAGATGCCCATTAGTGAAAAGAACGTGTCTGTTGTGGCTCACGAGGAGATTCTACTAGTAAATGACAATGTGTTTCCCAGACATGCTGAGGTGAGGTGCATTAAGTCCCGACTTCATTACTGTCAGTGAGGGAACTGAAGAGTCATGATAACATTTGGCAGGCAGCTGGACATATGGGACGATCCAGACTTCTCTTTCCCCAGAAAGGAGTGTGATTTTGTGCAGCTGAGAGTGGCATTCACACCAGGAAGGCAGGCGGTGCTCAGCTCAGCTGTGCAGAGTCTGGTGACTGCTCTTCCATCTGTCTGCCCATCTCCAGGGAGACCAGGCCCCATTTGAGCAGGGGGGTGGGTGAAAAAAACCCACTAGCCAGTTAGTTACTCACTTTAGACCAACTCTATGTGAATGCATCTTAAAATACATTGTGGGTCAATTTATTCCTTTATTTCTTTACTCAGAAAAAAATAATAAGTCACCTACTCTACACTAGACAATGGGCTGGGGATACAAAAGAAATCATGATCCCTGTCCTTGAAGACCCCAGTCTAGTTGGGAAAACTGACATGTGATTTGATCCTTACAGAGCAAAGCAAGAGCATTGCCATTGTGATACACACACACACACACACACACACACACA
>NW_005298107.1:0-652 GCF_000412655.1 Myotis brandtii
TGCTCTATCCACTGAGCCAAACTGACTAGGGTTAGAATTGTTTTTAATGGGCCTTACTTTGATGCTATGTAGTTAGCCTACAATAAGGGACAATACAAGAAAGATATTTTCTAAAAAGTTTAAGTCTGGAGAAGTTAGGTAAGAAGTCCCAAGCATGGTGTATTAGTTTCTATTGCTGCACTTAAAATTATCATGTACTTAGTAGCTGCAACAAACACATGATTTCTGTGGGTCAAAATTTAGGACATGGCTTAGTAGATCCTTTGCTTCTGGTCACAGCTATCTGAAATCAAGGTGTCAGCAGGTGCTGCAGTCTCCTGAGAGCTACAACTTAGAGAGGATCCTCTTCCAAGTTTGTGTTGTCACCATTAGGTTCTTTGTGGGTAGTTAGGTCAAGGGATCATGTTCTTGCTGGCTGTCAACCAGAGGCCACCCTTAGTTCCTTGTCACATGGGCCTTTTGAACACTTACTTTCTCAAAAGTGGGAAGAGGTATTCTAGCAAGATGGGTTACAATCTTATGAAATGCTATCGCCTTTGCTATGTTATATTGATTGGAAGCAAACCATAGTCCCTCACACACAAAAAGGGAGGGGATTACATAAGACTTAGATACCAGGCAGTGGAGATTATGGGGTCTGTCCACTGGCCAC
>NW_005298108.1:0-652 GCF_000412655.1 Myotis brandtii
CCCTCTCGAAATCCAGGACCCCTCAGGGGATGTCTGAGAGCTAGTTTCAGCCTGATCCTGCAGGCCAGGCTGCGGGACCTACTGGTGCATGAATTCGTGCACCGGGCCTCTAGTGGATGTATAAATTGTGATAACTGCCTGATGTTATCCCTTAACTTAGGAATGCATTGTTCTTTAGGGTGGTCTACTTGACTGCCCACTGATAGGGTCAAGGAAGGAGGAATGCATGAGGTCAAAGTGGTAAGGGATTATAAATTTATTAGGTCACCTGGATACCTGATGGGCTGAACCCCTGAATGGTGCCAACACCCAGAGATGAGGAGTCAGGTGTTTTAAAAGACTCTAGGCGGGCTTTTTCTGGGTGAAGAATTTTCCGGGCAGGTCTGGATCCTGGGAATGTCCCAAGGGGAGAGGTAATGGTCTTAGCAAGTGGAACGTGATCTAAGTGAAATGGAATGTCTGTTGTGAAGTGACCTAAAGGTCTATTCCAAGGGAAGGGGTATCAATTCAATTACTTGATCAAACCTAACACCTACCATATGACTTTACTATTATTAACCCCAATAAAAAGGGATCCTGCCTAGGAGGGGTGTGGATTTTTCCAGGCTCCATACCACTGGGAGCAGCTGCTTTGCCCTTGTATGTATGTTTC
>NW_005298109.1:0-652 GCF_000412655.1 Myotis brandtii
AAAATCTTCTCATATCAAAATCCTTAATTTAATCACATCTACAAAGTCTCTTTTGTCATATAAGGTAACAGTCACAGGTTTCTGGGGTTAGGCCGTGGACATACATGGGGATGATTACTTAGCCTACTACACTAGGCTAGGGGTGTCTGGACTGATGATGAGGCTATGGAAGTGAGCTGGACTCTCCTCTACATGTAGCTGTAAAGCTCTATCAATCACATACACATGGTTTTAGTGTGCAAGGGGCAGAGACTGAAATGGGCATTTTCAATCTCCATAATTCATGGTAAAAACAACAACAGGATCAGAGGAGCTGTACAGAAAAAGAAGGCATATTTGGGCTTAAACGTAACTCAGCTCAGAGACCGACTGTATCATAATATAGTGCAATTATTATAAAGTCTAGGTCAGAGACAGGATGTAATTTTAAATAACTGGTGTTTTAATCACAATGTCTACTAAAGGAAGAAGCTAATCTTAGGAGAAAAATGAGGTGCAGCTCTGATTATTTTAAGAATTCAATGAAACAATTTATGTAAGACACTAAGCGTAGTGTCTAACACTTAGTAAATGCTCAAAACTGTTAATTATTATGATGTCTTCCAATTCTCTGAGATAAAAACTATTTTCTTTCCCTCGGCTGGCAATGATG
>NW_005298110.1:0-652 GCF_000412655.1 Myotis brandtii
CCTAATAAATTCATAATTCTTTACCCCTTTCGGCCTCCTACGTTCCTCCTTTGGCGACCCTAACAGTAACCACATAGGTTTTAAAAAAGACAGTATAAACTTATGTTTGTTTTTAATTCTATCTGTTTTAAATACAACTGCCTAAAGTAATAATTATAAAAATGTTATTGGACTCACAATATGTAAAGATGTAATTCGTATGACAATAATAGCACTAAATAGTGTAGAGGGAACATAAGTATGACATTGGAGCAACTACTGACTATCCACTACTGAAATTAAGTTAGTATGAGTCCAAGGTAGATTTTTAAAGTTAAGAAGCTAATTGTAATCCCAAGAACAGCCACTAAGAGAATACATTTAAAATTAAAGAATGTGATTCTGCTCCCAGTTTACACCAAGCAAATTCCAACACTAGCTGGGTATCCTTCAATTCCAATAAATTCAGACACTATATGCCTTGAGATAGGGTGAGGGCTCAGTCCCAGAATACTACCCCCAATCCCACTCCACTTCAAACTCCAGTCAGACGTCATCTGTGCTCCTGACCGACTGGCTATAGATTGTAGGTTCCAATGATCCGCCCTCCTTGAGTTCAGGTAATTTGCTAGAGTGGCTCTCAGAACTCAGAGAAGCATTTTACTTATTAGAT
>NW_005298111.1:0-652 GCF_000412655.1 Myotis brandtii
AGTAATTGAAATGAAACAAACATGTATTCAGTAATACTAGGGACTGGGAACTGTACTATAGATCTCACTTAATAGAACTACTCTTCAACATAGATATCATTATACTGAGTTTTTCAGAGAAGAAAACAGAATCAGAGACATTAAGTCACTTCCTAGGCCACACAGCTTATTACTTCTAGAGCCAAGATTCAAATCTTGATGGCACTCTTCCCAAATCCTTGCTTTTTAGGCTTTAGTAAATAACCAGGTGAAATCTGTTTTTTTCTGAGCAATATATATATTCTGAATGGACAAAGTTCATCAGAGCTCAAAAAATTGGAAAGGATAGGAAATCCTATTTTTTATTTCTCAACAAGTGGCAACTTCTGCACTTCATTAGGCCTGCTTATAGATCATAGCATCCTGTATGAGCTGTAATCAAATTAGATGAGGAAGAATCCCATCGAAGTGGAATAACAAGGACACCAGATGTGCAGCAACTGGAGAAATGAACAAATGAACATCTTATCCCTATTAGTCACACACCTCTAGATTTGCCAAGAAATGAGTTTTTAAAAAATCAAGCAGATTCTCTAACATCTTGCTCCTGAACTCACAGAAAAGTGCTAATTCTTGAAAAATATAAAAACCAGGTCCTATATTTATCAGTATT
>NW_005298112.1:0-652 GCF_000412655.1 Myotis brandtii
CCACCCCCATGATCTAATCACTGCCCAAAGCTCTCACCTCCAAATGCCCTCACATTGGGGTTTGGATATCAACACATGAATTTTGGAGTGACTCACAGTCCATGACATACCATAAGGCACAATGGGTGGATTCATGACCTATGGTGTGTTCAATCACAAAAACCCTAAGTTCTGTGCACTCTAACTGTCCCCAGTAGTTAAGAAAATCAGAGCAGAAACAGCTTTCACTGGTTGAACCTTTAATTTTTTTTCAGATATTAGATTAAGCATTTACATGGATTGGCAAATTCAATCCTCCTAAGTAGATAGGTACCACTGTTATTTATATTTCATAGATGAGAAAACTGAAGTACAAATTCTGTGTTCTTACTATATCTGTTAAGAGTTAAAGGAGGAGAAATACTAAACTACCTTATTCAGTTTCTTGAATGAAGCAACAAATGTCACCATGATGAGGGATGCGTACCAATACCACCTAATACCTGATGAAATACTATCCAGTAAACACATGTGTTTCCCCGTCCATAGGGTCTGCCCATCTAGATCAGATGAGAACAGTGATGCTCCCAGTCAAGCCTGGGGTGGAGGTGTGGTCAATGCTGTCTGTCTTCCTTCTTGGTGGAAAGCCTTCCTTTCCCTAAGATGCTACTCC
>NW_005298113.1:0-652 GCF_000412655.1 Myotis brandtii
AAGGGCCAGAAGGTTGAGAACCACTGACATAGAGTATTTCCAAGGTGCCTGTCACAGAGCGAATACCCAGTGAATAGTGATCTAGTGAATGTGATGATGCTTGTGGCATGTGAGGTCATCCAGGTGACAGGAATAACTGAATATGAGGTCTGAGAGGTAGGAAAGGCACAGGGCATGCCATGATAGCAAACCAGGACCTTTTCCTATAGGTGACTGTGGGTCAGTGAAGGATTGTTAAGCTGGGAAATAATATGGTCCTATTTGTACCTTGAATATATCTCTGACTATAGTTGAAAAATGGATTCAAAAGATGGTGAAGATTTTTTTTTTAAAGTTTAGTTATGAGACTATAAAATGGATCCGGGTATGGACTAAAATGGTGGTAGCAAAAATAAAGAATGGATTCAAATATATCTATGAAGTAAAATGAATAAGACTTCTTCATTGAATGAATATGGAGTAGGGGACACGGAAGGAGAAAAAGTAGTCAAGCATCAATCCAGATTTCTGACTTAGGTGACTAAGTGGGTGATACAGCTTTTAAATGACAGAGTGAATAAGGGATACTGTAGGAGAAACTGATTGATGAAGACAAAAAAAGTGTTAAGTTCGTCCACCTGGCATGGCTCAGTGGTTGAGTGTTGACCTAGGA
>NW_005298114.1:0-652 GCF_000412655.1 Myotis brandtii
TCACCACCATCCTTTATATTTGTATGGCACACCCTGCTTCAAGGAACTTCATAGCAATTCTGAATGGTGAGCCACACAATAATTATTTCTGCCTGCTAGAGATCATTTTGTTTAAGATCATATTTTTTTTAATAATTAAGGGTGAGTGGGGAAATTTAATGAGAGAACTATCCCACTACAATCCAGTTTTGGTCTACCCAGGATGCTGAATTGTTAGCTCAAACAAGTCACTTAATTTCTGTCGATCTAGGGTTTCTCTCTTGTAACACAAAGGGGCTGAAGCAGATACTCCCCATGATTACTTCTCGTTTAAATACTCTGACTTCAAAATACTCTGCTAGTTGCCAAGGTGGAAAAAAATGTGACGTTTATGGATAATATATTATAAATAACTTAAGTGCCCTTATGGGAAATAAACACCCTTTTATGTATCCTGTGTGTTTTAATAATTTACTGTCTTTTTAGTGACGCAAGTTCATACAGGAAATGAGACATGTCCAGTAATCAACAGGAATTAGGCCCAAGGTGAGAACAGTACATGAAGATCTTTGTGCTGTGTGAAATTAGAAGCTTTCTGGTGATGCCGCTGTGTGCATATTCAGCGTTTGTTGATGGACAGACATCCCATCAAGCAATTTAGCATGTAACTTCT
>NW_005298115.1:0-652 GCF_000412655.1 Myotis brandtii
TGCTCTTTCCCCTTATTGGCAACTGTTTATTTTTTAAATGCTCTAATAAAAATAGTTTTATTTAAATATATGGAAGTTTTGAAATTATATTTTGAGTAAATGCCATCAGGTTTGAGGATTGACCTATTTTTTTTGCCAATTTTGTTAGTGCTGTTTGTTCCAGGTCATCCCCATTGTGCTAAAAAGCATGGACTCTCTCTTCTATTCTTGAGTGTGGACCATTTCCGTGGGATTGATGGGCATTCTCTGAAAAACAAGGAGCCTAGGGACCTATTTTTATGAGGAGCATTTCTCACCCCTGTCACTCAGGGCCGGTTGCTCCCTCCTTGAAGCACTTCCTATCTATGGCTTCTGTGCCACCACCCTCTTCTGGGTTTTCCCCGAACCATTAATCAATGTATCTGGGCCCCTGTGTTGGACGTTCCTCCTCTTCTGGACATAGACCTCTTCTCTCCACCCAGAGGCCCTGCCCTATGTAACCAATGCAGTTTCCCAGGCATAGGAAGTTAAAAAGTGGAACTAGGCTGTCTCATGCCACACCAGAACCACCGTACTAGTCTTGAAATGTCTACATTGAAATGCTTGTTAGAGATTTTTTTCAAGTCTGTCTGTCTTTAGAGACAAGATTATTTGAGTCTGTTCCCTGCAGCCT
>NW_005298116.1:0-652 GCF_000412655.1 Myotis brandtii
AAAAAAAATTGCATCTTAGAATCAAGAAAACATGCTATTTGTCTTAAAGAAGAGCCTATCATTATGGCTTCATGCAGAATCATTCAAATGATTTAGGGAAAGGTTTAAATAATATTACAAATTGCTTTGCTTATATTACTTCTCTCTCTCTTGTTATCCTTTACTAAACATTCTTTTATTTTTACTAGGTTGCAATAAAAGTATAGGGGGATAAGTCAAATGAATCTATTTTTAACAGATACATGAAAAATGACAAGAGGTCACAGCCAGATCTTCTATTCCTCAATGATTAAGCTTAAAAAAGATATATTATCACTATAAATATGTTGATTTGTTCCACATTTTCTTATATGTTTAAATTTTAATAGGTCTATTATGTCATCTCAATGAATCAGAGAACTGAATGTATTTTATAATAGGAACAAGAATAGTTTATGTATGGATGCCTTTATGGTTAATAAACACTTGGCAAAGGCAATCTCATCAAGGATAGCAATATACTAACTGATTAGGGGAACCTGCTGGGGGTCTGACTGCCAGGGTGCAAGTCCTGTCTCTGCTACTTACTAGCTTTGTACCCTTAGTAAATTACTTAACTTTTCTAGGCCTCAGTTTTCTAATTTGTCAAAGGGAGATAAGAGTAGTACCTACC
>NW_005298117.1:0-652 GCF_000412655.1 Myotis brandtii
ATCCTTGTGTCAGCCTTTCTAGCATTGATTTTGGGCCTGCCCATATGACTGGCTTTGGCCAATTGGAAATTGGCAAGCATGATACGAAAGTGGCTGCTTGATAAGTGCTTGCATATTGCGTTTGTCAACTTGGAATGCTCTTTGATGAAACCCAGGTCCCATATTATGAGGAAGCTCAAGCAATCATGGGGAGAGGCCCATGTAGAGAAGAACTGAAGCCTCTGAATGCTGGTCTGAGCTGAGCACCGGGACAATGACCACCACCAACTGCTAGCCATGGGAATGAGGACATTCAGACTTTCCAGCCCTCCCAGTACCCCAACCATTACTACCTGAAGCAGAAGAACTACATGGGTGATCCACAGAATTGTGAGAAGTAGTAAATTGCTGTTGTTTTAAGATACTAAATTTTTCAATGCTGGACAATTCATATAATTGGGATCATATAATACATAGTCTTTTGTGACTCCTTTCATTCATGCTGTAGCATCTTTTCAAAGCTCATTTATACTGTAGACTGTATTACTATATCATTTCTTTTCATGTCTGAATAATATTCCATTATATGAAGATATCAAATTTCATTTATCTATCAGTTGATGGGCAGTTATATTGTTCCCACCTCTTCACTATTATACATCACTAGAGGCCC
>NW_005298118.1:0-652 GCF_000412655.1 Myotis brandtii
GAGAGGCTCACCCAACATTCAGTGATTTGCCCAAATCACACAGCTTGTAGGTGACTTAATTCACTTAACTCCGATCTGTCCAACTGCAAGTCATTGCCTCCAACCTCCCCCCGCCCCCTCCATCCCATTTCCTGCCTCCAGCCCTACAGCAGCTAGTAACATGGGTGGGTAGGACAGCTCAGGGCTGTGGGAGTACATGAGGGCAGGGGCCAATCAGGGAAGACTTCTTGGAAGAGGTAGGGAAGGCCAGGCTCTTAAGGCTGGGGAAGAATTAGAGACAGATGGAGTCAAACGCCCTAGCGGGAACTGAGTCAGAGCCTCAGAGTTTGGAAGCGGGAGAGTGTCAGGGAGATGGGGCTGGCAGGGGGCCAGTGGGTATAACTGTGACTCGGGAGAGAGAGTATAACCTGGGGTTAAGCACCCAAACTTAAGAGCCAGAGGGCTGGATTGCCTCCCAGCTCTTCTTATCAGGTGTACGACTCAGAGCAAGTTCTTAACTTCTCTGTGCCTTAGTTTTCCCATCTGTAAAATGGGTATGATAATAGTACATACCTTTTTGGTCTTAGTGACAACAATAGCCGGTGCTTGGCAAATGTCATTATCATAGTTTCCTTCATTGAAGCTCTCTTCCTCCCCCCCCCCCCCCCCCCCC
>NW_005298119.1:0-652 GCF_000412655.1 Myotis brandtii
AACAACAAGGCAAACATAAATAATGACATACTTCTAGACTCAAAATTTAAAGATTCATCTTTAATTTTATACACCTGAAAGAATGCCTTATCTCAGAAATGTTTTTGTGAGTGAGCTTCAGTGGAGTAGCAGCCTAGTAATAACTCAGTTCAGTCCCGTGGTTGGAATCCTCAGCTCGTGGCCTCTAATGGATATGGGCTATTCTCAAAAGGAATGAATTCAAGTCCTATTCATGCACCAAAATTGGAGTGCCTGTTACAAGGTGGTCTAGTCTAGGCTAGGGGTCAGGTGACTTATAAAGAGCCATGTAATACTTTAGGCTTTGTGGGCCATACAATCTCTGTCACAACTACTCAACTCTGCCTTATACCATGTGAAAACAGCCCCAGCCAAATGTAAACAAATGAGTGTGGCTGGGTTCCAGTGAGACTTTTTGAATGGACACTGAAATCTCATTTAATTGTGTCACAATATTTTTAAAAATTATTGTTCAAGCATTAAAAAATGTAAAAAACCTTCATTGGTGATGAGCCATAGAAAAGTTTGGTTGGATTGGGCTTGCAGGCCATGATTTGCCAACCTCTGTTCTAGGTGCTCACCATGTGGCAGTGGCAGGAGCAAAAGAAAAGCCATGAAAAAATCCCATCTCTCC
>NW_005298120.1:0-652 GCF_000412655.1 Myotis brandtii
AAATGTAGGGAATGAATTAGAAGTGGGCAAGAGCAAAGACATGGTGACTATTAGGGGCTAGTGCAGTGGGAAAGAAATGAGGTGATAGAAAAGGTGAGGCATGGAGGTGGAAAGATGTAGATAAATTCTAGAAAAAATGTTAAAAACCAGAAGCACTTGGAGAAATGGATTGCAAATGGAAGTGAGGAAAAGGCAGAAGGACTACATAAAAAGACTTGTTGAGAATCATGTGCGGATATTCCTTAGTATTAATATTATCAAAAACACTCATCACAAGAAAAACATGTACTGTTATGATGATGGATGTTAACTTGACTTATTGTGATGATCATTTCACAATGTGTCATATACAGAATCATTATGTTGTACACCTGACACTAATACAATGTTAGGTCAACTATATTTCAATAAAAATAAAGTCTAGCTCTGGCCAGTGCAGCTCAGGTGGTTGGGCATTGTCCAGGTGCACTGAAGGTTGCTGGTTTGATTCCTGTTCAGTGCACATGCCTGGGTCCCGCTAGGAGGCATGCAGGAGGTAGCTGATTGATGCTTTGCTCTCACATCCACGATATTTCTCTCTTCTCCCTTCCTCCTTCTCTAAAAACCAAAAAACTATTCTTTTTTAAAAGTCTACTAAGTAAAACAAAAAAAA
>NW_005298121.1:0-652 GCF_000412655.1 Myotis brandtii
TGACCTCCTGGTTCATAGGTCTATGCTCAATCACTGATTCATACAGTCTGGGTATGGCTAGTTTATTTTAGAATGTGATCCCAGGTAGAAAGTAGAATGCAGGGTGGGGAGAGTGAAATAGGAAAGGAGGAAAAGCCAATATAAGAATGCATTCTTGAGTTGGAAGCTTTTTGAGCAAGTGTTAACCTTTCCCACTAGGACCTTCTGAGAAACCTTACAAAATGGACCACAGAATTGCTCACCCAAACAAATAACAGGAAAATCTTTATTCAACACTCTGTCCTCACTGCTCCAGGGTGGCCCTGTTGACATTAATTCCTTATACTTCCAGGTCACCAAGCCAGCAGGACTAGCTGACATCCACGTGGGTCTCCAGTGTAGGAATCACATAACAAGATCCTCAATTTAATGCAAGGTTCTGTGAGATTGCATCAGTAAAGGCTTTTTGAGGCTTGCATGAATCTGGTTGCTGCAACCAGAGGATTTTTCAAATAGTGTACAATGTATGTCCAATAGAAAAGATAGCTAGTCAGAACAATAATACTGTATTGAAATCTAGGTTGAGGTTGGATATGGTCTTATGAAAAACCATGTGGGAGGATAATGATTTTAATAATTCAAAAGGCAACAGCATACTAGTGTATTTTACTCC
>NW_005298122.1:0-652 GCF_000412655.1 Myotis brandtii
TATAAACTCACCGCAGTTGGTTTGGCAAAGTCAGCAGACCTTTATTTTCCAGCTGGCATGGCCATGCTGAGCGCTTACCCAATGTGCTGTGTTTTCATGAGGTCTCTTGGCCGAGCTGTGTGCCTGCTGGAGGGTGTGCTATACAGCTAGGGTTAAACAGCGGCCGATCCTGCCTAAAGGGCCTGTTTGGACAGTTTAATCAGGTAGAATTTTTGGCTCTATTAGTTGTTAATGTCCATCTGAAATCATGGAGTAATTGCTTTAAGATGTAATTGGGATTTTTAAAATGTTCTTTTCTATGAGGCACTTGCTTTAAGATGTAATTGGGATTTTTGTCTCCATCCTTCTACAACAACAAAAATATTCAGACCTTGTCTGCCCTAAACCTACTTCTGGGTTGAATTTGTAATAATCCAAGACAGATGATGATCTGCGTAATGTTGGTAGAGTTTACAACTTTGGCATTCTTTAATTTTTACTGGACAGTTGATTTAAAATTTAATCACAATAAATTTATTAATGTTAGCCATATTTTAAATATAGTATATCCCATTATAACTTCCAGTTTCATAATTCATTGTTTGAGTTTATTACCTTGCCCTATGTGTTTGGGAAAATCACTTCAATTTTCTGAATCTCATTCTCTCTCTCT
>NW_005298123.1:0-652 GCF_000412655.1 Myotis brandtii
CCCCCAGAGGCTGACCCAGTGACCAGGAGGGGGACCCGGGCCGTCACGTCACCTGCCGGCACACCTAGCACCTAGCGGTCATGTGCGTGTGGGTCACGGGCCGTGGGCGAGCGGCACGGCACAGGTGGGCGGGGAGGGACTCACAGGTTGGTGGGGCTGAGACAGAACATGGAGCTGTAGGGGACGATGGGCCGGGGGCCGCTCCGCATCACGCCATCGGCCTCCACCTCCTTCCCCTCCGCCTGGCTCTCCAGGTCCACGTTGCCACCTGCAAGGAAGGGGCCGCCAGGTGAGGGGGTGGCGCACAGCCCATGGCACACAGGTCTCACCGGCGACAGGTGCTGTCCGGGCTCCATCGCAGGAAAGGCGTGTGGCGGGGAGCCCCGCTCCCGCAGCCCCGGTGCCTCTGCGGACCTCGGGGTCCTGGACCACAGACCCCTCTGGAGCCTGCTGGGCGCACCGCCTGGGGTTCTCCCAGGCCCCTCCCAGACCATCCTGACTTGGCACCGCCCCCTCGGTCGGTTCCCACACATCAGGCTTCTCAGAGTCCAGGGCCACGCAGATCCCGCCGCCCAGCACAGTGCTGTCCCCACAGCGGTGAGTACCGACTCTGACGTATAGCCCAGGGGTCCTCAAACTACGGCCCGTGGGC
>NW_005298124.1:0-652 GCF_000412655.1 Myotis brandtii
CCAGAGCACCCGTCAGGCACCTCCTGGAGGAAACAGACACATCCCAACCGTTTACTTTGGGGTTTTGTGTGGCGTGGACTCCAGTGTCCATGTGAGGGGGGACCTGGGTCCTTTGACAGATCTGAGGGCTTCTCTCGTGGGACGGGGGGCACTTAACTTGCCTCGAGGTGGGGAAGGGCTGGGATATGCGTTGCCAAGTGGGTGTTCCCTCTCTTTCCTTGTCTATCTCACAAGGAGGCGGGAAGGGCAGATATTTCCCGAGCCTCCCTTGTGGCTAGCAGTAGGGAAATGACCCAGTTCTGCCAGTTAGATGTAAGAGGGATTCTGCTTCGGACTTTTGGGGAAATGTTTTGCCCTTGATGGAAAGATGTGGCCATGTGAGGGAAGTCTTCCTATTCTGGATGCTTCCCCACTTCCTGCATTTGGAAGTGGTTGGATGAAGGTGGGATGTCTGGAGCGGTAGCAGCCACTTCATGCCTCTAGGAGAATTTCAGAGAATTGCCTCACTGAGTCGCTTGACCAATGATTTTTTTAGAGAAAGGGGATGGCGGGAGGCAGGGGCCGGGAGAGGGGGAGAGAAACACCCATCAGTGGCCTCCCGTACGCGCCCCGCCAGAAACCTAGGTATGTGCCCTGACCGGGAATCAAACCT
>NW_005298125.1:0-652 GCF_000412655.1 Myotis brandtii
GGCTGTTGCGAAGAACTAGTCCTGTGGCTGTAACTAGTTGCCAAGGGCATGGGAGTGGCCAGGAACTGTAATCCTTCACTGGGCAATTGCTTAACTGTGACAACTCTGTGCTGTAGGAAAAGGATCAGGGGTTTGGTGGATAATAGCTACTCACTCCCACATCTCAGAATGAGTGTCATCATTTTACCAACAGAGACGTGGTCTTGGCTAAAGTCACATTGTCAATTGTGGGGCCTGGACTTGAGCCCAAATACCCAGGCCATCAGCTTCTTTGGACTGCACTAAGGCATGGGGTGAAATTGTTGGGTTTGAGGGTAAGTAGGTGGGGGCCAGCTAAAGCAAGATGGACAGCATGACAGTCCATTTTTACCAACACTTTTGGTTCATGCAGTAGACTAGATCTCAAAAATCTCTCTTCAGTTTATGAGAAAACAAAAACCCCTTGTCTTTTCATAAACCCAGACCTGCCTCAACCCTTCAGTTATTTGTACTTGAAGCTAACACAGTTCTGCATCAGATTGCTCCGTGGCTGACCTTGCAATAAACAGGTGGACAGCAGCCTGTAGTTAAGGTGGCCGTCGGTGTTGCCCTTGCCCTGGAGTAAATGACAGTGAGGGACTCCAAGGTGTTTTGTGCTGTTGTTGAACTGAGG
>NW_005298126.1:0-652 GCF_000412655.1 Myotis brandtii
CACTTAGCATAATGTTTTCAAAGTTCATCCCAGTTGTAACATGTATCGGTATTTTATTCCTTTTTATGGCCAAATAGTATTTCATTGTATGGATAGACCACATCTTGTTTACCCATGCATTCACTCATGCATATATGTCTTGTTTTTACCTTTTAGCTCCTATTGTGAATAGTACTGCTGTGAACATTCATGTACAAGTTCTTGTTTGAAAGTCTGTTCCCAATTCTTTAGAGTATATAAGTAGAAATGTAATTGCTGGGTCATATTGCAATTCTATGTTTAACCTACAGAATCTCTCCTATAACTTTAGCACTTTCTTCCTTTCTTTCAACATTTTCTCAGAAATTTCAGTACATATTTCTCTCTAGTTTACTGTGAAAAATCTCAAACTCACCTCATCTTCTTGTGCACCGCAGTTCAATACTTTACTTCCATCATCTCCTTTCAGCCCATAAAATAAATCCACCTTTACTAACCCAAATTGTCCAACAAATGGTAGGCTAATGATAAGATCGCTCTCTTCCTAAAAGAAATCTGGTAAGTATTTTCTCTATACAGTCATAAACTATAACTGTAAATAGTAGTATTATAATTCTTTACCTATTACATTCACCATAATTAGATATATAATGGAATTAGGGCATTTGTCCAT
>NW_005298127.1:0-652 GCF_000412655.1 Myotis brandtii
TTCTAAGAGTAGAGGTCTAGGGCTACCACTGGAATAAGCACTTACAGATGCCCGCATAGGATAATGCATGGTTTTTATTTGTGTGGAATTATATTTCTTGTTTGGCAAAATCCAATGTCCCTTAAACCAGTTCTGGAGAAGGGATAGCTGGCAATTCAACAGAGTTCAAACCAGGGCCCATGTTCAGAGATTCTATTTATGGTAAAGATGAGCCCAGTGTAGCATCAGGCTAATTGAAGTCCATCAGTCCATTGTGTGTATTCCACATGCTTGTGACCCATATGGGAAAACACAGGGGAGTATATTCCCTTCAACAGGAGTCTTAAGAGAGCAAGAGTGCCAAGGTCACAGAAGCACAAGAATCAAGAGAGAGTATTCCCTTTGTTCTGAAGGTTCTACCATTGCAGTGTTCATGCCTATTCTGGCCATTGGCTTGCTCCCCAGGTGTGATTTACTGGTAAGAATTTTCCCACATCACAAGGACCTTTATGGGCATGCAACTAAATTGTGTTTGTCCAGTCCTTTTCCTCATCCATCTGCAGGAAATAAACTCGGAGAGTGTTAAACTGTAGCTTTTTGGCAAAGTTGTATAAATGGCATGCCTATGTTGTCTAGTCTTCCTATTCCTTTCCTGTTAATAATAACCAGGTTA
>NW_005298128.1:0-652 GCF_000412655.1 Myotis brandtii
TGCATAAATATGAAGCATATTATTTAGTATTTTAGTCCTTCCATTGAGTTGCATTAACTCTATGAGTTAAGTGTTCATTTAAACTTCCTAAAGAATATAACTTGGCAGCTGTCCACTACCTTGAAGTTGCAGATATGGGTGGTAATGACAGGCATCAAATGTGAAAAATTTAATGCTTAAAATATAGCCATTTTATTTTTTTCTTATGATACAGTAGAATTATTTTGAATTTCTTCCAAGAAAGAAGTGGTCATGAAGACTTTAAAACAAATTAAACAAAACAAAGCCCAGAAACGAAACCAATAACTGGAAGTAGACTTTTGGTCAATATCGTAATGCTACTATTTTCACTACTGTTACCACTACAACTTTTACTATTACCACCACCACAACCACCAATAATAAGAGCAACGATAACACATAATTTCTGTCATGCCAGGCAGTTTTCAAAATGCTTTATAATAAATTATTAAATACAAATCTAGGGATTTTTCACCTTTATATCACCCATATTATTATTTACTCAATTAATGTGTAATAGTTTATACTAGAACTAATATTTGTACTTACTTTAGCCTTCTCTGGAAAGAAGGGGAATGATGTGGCTAGTTTCATATTTTTTCTAATCCTCATAAAAATAAAGTAACTATGG
>NW_005298129.1:0-653 GCF_000412655.1 Myotis brandtii
ATCTTTGGGTGAGGATTAACAACAACAACAAAAAAAGCTTACTAAATATTTTTAAATATTTAAAATTAATAGTACTTTAGTTCCCAGTTTAAATGGAAAAATCTTCTTAAAATATGCTTAAGGGGAAAAAGAAAAGATAAACACACTGATTAGTTATTTCCCAAGAACAAATAAACAGGGAACGATTGATGGAAGGCTGAATTAATTGGGTCGGGCAAGAGCTTAGCCTTTATCTACTATAGTATAATTTTCTTATGAATTCATTTTAGCTTTTTCCTGAGGTCAGAAAAGGTGTGTGTATGTATGTTTTAAGGCTAAGTCTTCCTTTTTTTTCCAGCATCAAAATTTTAGAACAATTAAACTGATATAAGTAGGAAATCTTAAATATTTATTGAATAATTTTCAGAGCACTTTTAGAGACGTTTGAATCATAAGGAATAACACAGGATGGATAAGAAGAATGGAGAGCTATAATAATTTATAGAATAATCAAATTTTAGGACTGGAAATGGCCCAGGTTGTCTTACAGCCACTTCTATTTGATGTGAAAACAGGCCTAGTAAGGTGGTGATTGATATTCCCAGCTAAAGTCAGATCATGCTCTAGTCTAGATCCATTCCAGCATGAGGTAGTTCTCAGTCTAGGACTTTTTC
>NW_005298130.1:0-653 GCF_000412655.1 Myotis brandtii
AAAAAAAAGAAGAGTTTTTGTGAAATGTCACAATGGATCCAATCAAGACAGTGGGTTCTCAGAAATAGGGGAGAAATCTGCCTTAATTGTACATGAGAGAACTAGCCTAGTGGCAAGACATTTCATTCCGATATTAATAGTGTGGAAGCCTAGCCACATAAATTGCATGATCACTTACGAGATTCAAGTTAATTTATCCAAACAACTCCAGGGAAGCTACAGCTAAGAAAACTGAGGCTGGTGAAAGTTAAGTCAGTTTAATACAAAAGGCCTGCGAGGAATAGCCTTAACCTACTTTCAAATTTGATAATGCAGCCTGTGTGTTTCTGCAGCAAGTAAGTGCCCATTGGCAGCACCTATCCTCTTTACTAACTAGTTTTCTTATTGGACTTTTAACATGCCTATCTTTTTCAGACAGAATGGGATATTCTTGGAACCCACTCGGACAAGACTAAAGATTGTCTTTACAATCAAGTATTACTGACTCATATATCTGACTTAAGTTTATTGGACACCTACTGTTATAGGTTGAATTGTGTCCCACCCCTCAAATTCAAGTGTGACCTTACTTGGGAATGGAGTAATTCCAAAAGTAATTACTTAAGTAAAAGGGAGGTCATACTAGAGTAAGGTGGGCCCCCAAACCCAATGTG
>NW_005298131.1:0-653 GCF_000412655.1 Myotis brandtii
GGCGCCTTCACGCTGTCGCAAATGGCAGGGTTTTATGCTTTTGGTGGCCAGGTAGAATGCCACTGTGTACCTGCACCACATCTTCCCCCACTCACCTGCTGATGGGCACCGAGGCTGCGTCCAGATCCTGGCGACTGTAAATAATGCTGCGTAGGGGGGCGCCTGTCTTTTCAAATTAGTGCTTTTGTTTTCTTCCGACGGATACCCAGGAGTGGAATTGGCTCAGCCCAGAAGCGCCGGTTAAATCACACGTTCCTATGTCCTTCACATCGACAACAGCAGAGCCTTCCGCGGGCCTAGGCTGCTGGACCCATCAAGGACCGTGGCCGCCGAACATCCTGTCTCAGATGTTACGCAGCCACAGGCGGTCGCGTTTCTCAGGACTGGGAGACGCAGGAGAGCACAGGTGACGGGTGGTGGAGACCACCTGACGTCCGCCTGGGGATGCTGTGGAAACAAAAGAGGGACCAGGACGGAGCCCCGAGGACATGGCGACTGCCCGTAAATGCTTCTGGGATGAATAATTCATTCCGGAACATGACTCTCTACAGATAAGCTCTCGGGTCAGCGGTTTTGGAGTCCGGCCCCAAATCGGAAAGATCGCGGCGGCTGAGCCTCAGGTTTCTCCTGGAGCCACACAGGGAACCCTCAGC
>NW_005298132.1:0-653 GCF_000412655.1 Myotis brandtii
GAGAAACCCTCAGGAAGGCCCCCGAGAGGCCCACGCGGGTGCGAACCTGCCAGGGAGTCCCGGAGAAGACGGGGTTTGAGCCAGCGCTGTGCGTTCCCCTCCACTCCTCTTCTGGATGCTTCCGTGGGACAAGACCTCCTCCCCACGAGCTTTGTGAGTGAAGACAGGACCCACAGAAAAGGCGAGCAGAGGACGAGTCTCTTTAGAGAGTGGCCCAGCCCCATGGGTGAGAAGTCCGGGGAGGAGGAGGGGGCAGCGTTGCAGGAGAAACAGGTGACGCCTGGGCAGTCACAGGGGACGTCCTAGAGGGCGAGTTCTTCGTCCCGCAGCCCTTGGTTCAGTCTGGGGCTTGGCGGTCCTGTCCTGGACGTGCTGTTTCATCCACATCAACCCTCCCTCTCTCCAAGGCCCACCTCACTGTCGCTTTCAGGTGGGCCTGGCGCCTCCAGACAGAGCTGGTCGCCATCTCTTTCTCCTTCACCGAGCATGGGCGCAGGGGGCCACGGAACACCGTCAGCTCCGTCTTTCCACCCAAATGGGAAGGCCTGCAATTTCCCCAGGACCCAGTGCAGTGCTGGGCAACAGCAGACATTCCATCACTGTGCACATTAATGAGTGACAAGAGAATGAATGAATGAATGAGTGAGTGAATG
>NW_005298133.1:0-653 GCF_000412655.1 Myotis brandtii
CCCGGGCATGTGCCCTGACCGGGAATCGAACTGGCAAACTGACATCCTTTCGGTGCATGCGACGACGCCAAACAAACTGAGCCACACTGGCCAGAGCTATCCTTACTTATCGACTACATTTCCACTGAGGAAAAAGGGATAACCCTGCATAGCATCAAGAAATCACTCTTACCACGTCAGAACCACAACACTGGGAAAAAGCACATGATCACTAGCCCCTAAATACCAGGCAAAGAACAAAACACAGAACATGGGAGAGACTAAAACTCACTGACCAACACCTCCAGTGAAGGCCTCGGCGGATCCAGTTGACATGGTAGCAGGGATACAGATGGCAGGAACTGTTTTCCAGAAAGGCTCTGGGTAAGAGCTCATTGTTTTACAAAGTCAATCAGACTGTTTTCATTCTTCTGTGTTATTAGAAGGAGAAGACAGGAAACAGGTGCGTATGTGGAGGAGTCAATCAGAGGATGGCTAGGCTCTTGGCAGTGATATGCCATGTTCCAATGTTCCCTTTAATTCTGTCTCCAAGTGCGGGTGGGGGTGGGGATGGAGGGGAGGAGGGAGAATATGCAGTGTAAGCCACTGGGAAAAATCAATTGCTTCATATTTAACGCTAGGGCCCAGTGCATGAATTCGTGCACCTTGAAAGG
>NW_005298134.1:0-653 GCF_000412655.1 Myotis brandtii
CTTTCAGTTGAACCATTATCCAGACTCCCCCTCTCCCTGGCCCTGCCAGATAAGAGAATTCTCTGTAATTAATTATAATAAGAGCCTAAGCATTTAAAACATTTTAAAAGGTAGTAATTATCCTCATTGCACTGAGGACTCGCTTCCATTTCAGACAAGTACTTGGCGGTGGATGGTGTATCTGGGGCAGGGTTGTATAGCATTTGATGAGCTTGAGATTGGAGAGTGAAATTTCTGACATATACATTAGTTACCAAGGTGACACAGAATGTGCTACGGCATTGAAAAGGCCTATGCTTCTTTCTTTAAACAGCACAATGCTATGGGGGTCACTCCAGGTGGGAAATACTGGATGAGGTGTTACACATTGAGGCAACATATGTGATGTACAATGGTTCTATTAATTTCTTTAAGGGGCATTTATATTAGTTAAATCCATCTTTTAAAAACTACTTTTAAGATGGCATTTACTATTACAGGATACAACAGCATATTTTTGTCTTAACGAGAAATACTGTTTGGCCCTGGCCGGGTAGCACAGTTGGTTAGAGTGCATTGTTCCAATAGGCCAAGGTTGCAGCTTTGATCTCCAATCAGGCACATACAAGAATCAACCCATAAAGGCATAAATAAGTGGAACCACAAATCCACGT
>NW_005298135.1:0-653 GCF_000412655.1 Myotis brandtii
CACAGAGAAGGTTGTTGCAGCGGAGGGACATTGAGCAAACATGCTCTTTGTCCTGGAGGTGATGGCGTCATCTCTCTAGTGTTGCTTGCTACAGACACCACCTGAGAAATGGCCCCAGTGGAGAGCAGTCAGGGCCTTGAATCCTCGGTGTTTCAGCCAGATGTGTAAGAACACCAATAGTGTAAGACAGAAAATCGCAAGTGATGGGACTCAATGATTTAAGGCTGTTAGTAGCATTCCATGTCAAACACAAAGTTGACAGCTCTCTCTTTTAATTTATTTTTCATTGTTGGGTATTTATTGAGTTTCTGCTGGTGTGTGTGAGTCTTATGGCGGAACAGCATGGTGATAAAAGGCTTGAACCCTGCAACGTGCCCAGCACGGCTTCTGCGTGTCTTACAACTGAATTCAGTGAGATTTTCTTACTTGGCATTTGCCTTGTCTCTCAAAAGTACTTCCTGAGGCCTCCACTGACCATTTTTTGCATCCAAAAATATTCATTTTTATGGCAATCATTTCAATATGAGATATCAGAAAAACTGTGTCACTAATGAAGTGTTTTTTATTTCTCCATGAGTTTATGTTAGGAAAAGTCACAGTAATTTTCATCTCTCAGTGCTATCTGGAGTAACAGGTTTATGTCAAATAAAATA
>NW_005298136.1:0-653 GCF_000412655.1 Myotis brandtii
ATCTCATATCTCCAGGCATCCATGTTAATGTATCAGAACAGACCTCTTCAGAGAAAATGTAAAAATTTGGTACAAAAGACAGGGAAATCGACTGAGCCTAGTCTGTTGGAAATGAAGCAACTGATTTCAGCATCAGTTTTTGCCACCTCACCTACCCCCTGCCCCCTATTGGGAATACAAAGTTGCAGTGCAGGCAACACCCCCTTCCCTTCTGTGGGTATTCCAAAACTATAAATACAGGAATGGCTTCCCCTTTCCATACCAAAAGGGGTACCCAATTTGGTCAGGAAACTTCCCCAATCCAGGCATGGCAATACCCTTCAAGACAGATGCCAATAAGAGAGCAGAATGCAAATAGCCACCCTGCAAGAATGCTTTGGGTATACACTTCTTTCTCCTCCTCACACCTCGTTAGATGGAGAAATACTGTGCTACATACAGAGAGGGAAGTCTCTTTAAGAATGGGAAGTCTCTTTGCTTCTGTCTTTACTTCTCATAGACCAGCCTGAATAGACATTCAGCATATGCTACTCTCCTGACTGCTGAAGAAGACAAACCATTTTAGAAAAAGCTAGACAGGAGGCTTATCATCTACACCAAGCATGTCAAACTCACGGCCCGTGGGCTGCATGCAGCCCACAACAAATATTTTT
>NW_005298137.1:0-653 GCF_000412655.1 Myotis brandtii
TCCCCAAGGTCTGCTGGGGACCAACTCACTCACTGCCTCAGCTTCCATTGCTGTTTCCAACTCAGTGTCTTTGGGGACACCCAGGGAGGGGTGGGCAGAGGATGAGGCCGAGATGCACCAACTAGTGTAAATGCTAAAGCTGCTGGCTTCTCTGTTACACTGGCCCACCCTATCCCCAAAGTCAGCCTTTGTAGATTAAAAAGAAATGTTCAGACACAAATACATTGGATGGTGACTGAAGACAATGAAGCATCAGGACAAACTAAGAGCCTGTTTGGCTCATATCCTTGGCTGGCTTGAAGCCAACGTGGGTCAGCCTGCAACAATTCTATGTTTTGGTTACTTACTAAGTCAAAGAAAAATGGAGTCCCTCTACCACCTTCGTTCACAGAAGGCACAGATGGAGGGATGCGTGTGAAAGCGCTTTGTAACCACCAGAGTTAGCAAAGAGCATGGAGGTAGTGGGCCCTTCCTCTTTCCTTAAGGGCATGCCCAGGTGGAGGAGTCCTTCTGGGCTTCCTGGCATTCAGGATCTAGACACAATCCACAAGTCTCGAACAACAAGAAATGTGTTGACTGTTCTTTTTTTTACCAACTTGGTTACTGAGGCCAAGCAGGGGGGTTCTCTCTCTCTCTCTCTCTCTCTCTCTCTC
>NW_005298138.1:0-653 GCF_000412655.1 Myotis brandtii
ATGAGAAGGCATCTGATTTCATGCTGGCCCTCTCTGATGTCCCTTGACAAGGCACAGATGCATAAAGAGGTTTCCCATATACACCATCTTCCACAGGGAAAATAATTCCCCTGCATTTGGAATTTATAATTGGACTGACTGTGACAAAATAAATTCATTCAGAAATTATGTATTAACTATCCATTAGATGCCAGGATACTGTTTAGAATAAACAAAAATAAAGACCATTCTATACAGTGCCACCTTCCATATTTTCCATTGAAGTCTACCCAGTGTTTAACTTCAACCAGCTCAAAACGAGCCTTTTAAACTTCGATACAAATTCTTCCTCTTCATTCTTCCTCACTTCTGTTTCTAATATGTCAGTTAATGTTCAGTGTCCTATCCTGGATATAGAATGGATTGTTGGATTCAGGAGAATGATAAATCGTCGTTTAACACGCCTGTTACATACCAAGCATTGTCCTAGGCGCCATGAAGAAGATGAAAAGAAATAAGGGTTGAGGCCTTTCCCCTATGCTGTGTTAACCACACAGCTAGAGGTGTTAAGGTCTCAGAGCTAAAATCAAACCAAATGAACGAGCAAACAAAACATGAAGCAACAGGTCCCAAGGGGAACCAATGCTCCCAAGTGGCCTCATTGGAACTGAAAT
>NW_005298139.1:0-653 GCF_000412655.1 Myotis brandtii
CACTTCCCGAACGATATCTGGTTCCCAGGGACATCCAGTAGCAGGCCCGAGCAAAAGCTCACTGTTGTCATGTGTGCTTTAGTAAACTATGCCAAGAATGAGGGGGAGAGGCACAAAGCTAACAATCAGCTTTTATTCCATGAGTAATTTTACATCTGTGGCTTTGCTGAAACTGCCATTGCTGCTTTCCAGGTTTTATGAGAAAGCCGAGGAGAGCACGCTTCCCGACATTCTCCAGGACTGCATGACATTATTTCGCTCCGAGGCATTGTTCTTGCTGCTGTCCAACTTCACCGGCCTGAAACTTCATTTCTTGGCCCCTTCCGAAGAAGAGGAGACAGAGGGCACAAAAGAGGGAGAAGCAGCCACTGCTCCTGAGAGCACTGAAGAAGGGACGAGCTATAGCTCCTCAGAGCCAGAGAATAATCTGGCAGCTGCCAGCAACAACAGCCAGCAGAGCAATGAACAGGCAGACCCAGAGCCCAAGGAAAACGAAGCCAAGGAAGGTAAGCTGTTGTCATGACTTGTCCTGGTTTTCCAGTCAGCACTCACCATTCAGTCATTCATTCAACAAACATTTCTTGAGTATCTACTGTTTGTTAGGTCCTGTTTTGGGAATTGGAGAAAAAAACACAGACAAGGTCCTTGCTGTC
>NW_005298140.1:0-653 GCF_000412655.1 Myotis brandtii
GGTTCTTTCATGTGAGACCCCCTCTCCTGGCTTGCAAATACCTGCCCCCTGTGGGTCCAGGACACGCCTCGGCCCTGCAGGGATGATAACTTGGGCATTTGACAGTGAAGTCCGCACTTACGGCAAAAATCAAGAGAACCACTGAGGTTACCCTCGAAAATTGTTTAAATTGTCCATAAAAACACACGTGGGTTTTATGTTTAAAACCCTGTAAGCATTCCAGAGCGCTCCTCCTTGCCCACAGGCTGATCCAGCCCACCTTCGTATTGAGCTTTACCCGGCGACACTCACTAACAGATGTTAGCGGCTGGAAGACCACCGAGCTGTGTCTCAAGTCCGTCACTGTGTCATGCCTGCAGCAGGGACTGGATGCCTTCTCCCAAGATGGCCCACAAGTCCTCTGTCTCCTCTCAGTCGGGCGGAGGCTGGCTCAGACACCCCTGGGACACCCCCTCCCAAATCTGCAGGCATGGGGACCCGGGGTCTTCCCCCCTGGCTTCTCCGGGGCCCTCCAGCCCAGCTCATCCAGGCAGGACCTTACTCTCCATCTTTGTATATGGCCGACACCACCTTGGGAAAGGTGTCCTGTCCACCAGGA
Source organism: Myotis brandtii (assembly GCF_000412655.1). Lineage (NCBI taxonomy): Eukaryota > Metazoa > Chordata > Mammalia > Chiroptera > Vespertilionidae > Myotis > Myotis brandtii. The sequence goes on from NW_005298140.1 coordinate 599, forward strand.
CCCCACTGACCTTGGCTTCTGGCCTAGACCAGTGGTCGGCAAACTCATTAGTCAA
>NW_005298141.1:0-653 GCF_000412655.1 Myotis brandtii
CCCCCCCCACCCCCCACCCTGGGAGCTGGCGCCTCTGAGGTTGGAGTTTCCTGGGCCGGGTTATCAGGAGGGGCCCAGCAGGGGGTCCGACAGGCTTGGGAATCCCGGGGCCACTGAGAACTCTTTGAGGGGGTGTTGGATGACCTCACGCCCTGGGAACTCGTGCATCCAGCCCACTTGAGCGGAAAGGCTGCCGGCCTGGCCTGGAAGGAGCCGGCTTCTCCCAGCAGCAGCGTCCCGTGACCTCTGGCCTCCCGCCCGGCCTCCCCGCCGCCGACAGGAGTGTCACTGGCTGCACTGAGGTGACCGCACTGAGGGTTTTGTTTGCAAAAGGGAGGGGAGGGGAGCGGGTGGCAGTTTCCAGCGCGGGCTGGCCCCTTTCCACTCGGGGTGCTGGCTGACCGGGCCTCTGAGGCAGAGAACAAAGTCCCATTAAGCTGGCGGCGGCCCCTGGGCACATGCCGCTGCCCCACTTGGCAGGGTGAGGCGCGTGGGCTATTCTGGTTCTAGCCCACGTTCAAGCCCGCCAGTGGGAGAGGCGCGCTCGGGGCCAACGGGGACCCACATCCTTGCCCCGCTTCGGGCGGTGGGGGGCCCTGCCCAGGACCAGCCTTGCCTTTTCTCTCCAATGCACATGCCACCACACACACACA
>NW_005298142.1:0-653 GCF_000412655.1 Myotis brandtii
TGTTGACATTTGTTCCTGTATATCTAAGATGATAGACTTGTCTTCACACAAAAGACAAGGTCTTAGGGTCATCCCATGGGAAACAGTGATTTTTTTTCTAGGTTTGAATCCCACTAATTTGTGGCCCTCCCAAAACAAATACTAATTGACCTACAAAGTTGTGAGGGCCAAGTCAGTTAACTTACATGTTGTTGAGTACACATTCCCTCCACCTCTTTTCTTAAGGGCTACGTAGTTGGGAATGAAAAGAAATAAAGGAACTGGAGATAGGTAGAAAATGAAAAAGTATAATGCATCTTAATTTCAGAATCAATATTACAGCCTAAAAATGTACCATCTCTTTTCACATGCTACATTCATATCCATTTTTCATCCTGGATATATTCCATCCTGTACTTAGGACTGCAATATCATGACTATTGAAATATTTTTCTCCTAATAATGGAGTATTTATTACACAACCAGCACTGTCCTGTGTGTTTTTTCACTTCATATAACTGTCAAAACAACACCATAATTTATTGTATCACCAAGTTTCCACCTAAACAAATTGGAAGACAGGACTGAAGATCTTTGGTGATAGCAATAATAAGCAGTGAAAACAATAACCAAGGAAATGTTGACGTAAATAATCTGTATATATAAAAGCCTAA
>NW_005298143.1:0-653 GCF_000412655.1 Myotis brandtii
GTATGCTCGCACTCAGTCCCCAGCACAGCCCGGGGAAGTGGGTTCCGTGACTCCCAGTGTAGAGAGGTTCAAGGGCCACACCACCTAGGCTCCTCTTCCCACGCGACTTTCATTGATTCCAGACCCCGCTCACCATCGAACAGACACTCCTGGATCTCAGCCGATTGTGTGCCAGGCACTAGGTTGGGTGCTTGAAAGCCTGTTGGCTCCAGAGGCCAACTCTCTGGAATTGCAGCCTGACTTTGACATTTACTGACCCCAGCAGCTTAGCCTCTTTGGTCCTCTGTTTCCTTACCTATAAAATGGAGATGATGATATTTACTGTGCCGTTATCATGTGCCAGGCCCAGGACTGATATCTTTACATACATTGTCATTTTTTAAGTTTTCAGAGTCCTGTGAAGTAGAAACTTTGCAGACGGGAAAAATCAGAGGCTATAGTCAAGAGAATAATCTAAATGGTGTCAGACACAGTGCTGGCATTGGATAAATAATAGTGAGATGGGGTTACTGATTGCTCAAGGTGAGGCGGGGTCTTCACCTTCATGGTGCTTACAGTCTGGTGGGGAAAGATGGTCACCTACGCAACTATCTGCTATCCTGATGAGTCCCTAGCACAGTGGTTCTCAACCTGGCCCTTTAAATACAGTTCCT
>NW_005298144.1:0-653 GCF_000412655.1 Myotis brandtii
GATCCGTCGGGTAAGGCTGTTAATACCAGGATTATTGAGGTGCCTGTTGATCGTCATAAAATAATGCATAGTGCGATGAATGACATACAAGAAGCACCTCGACCTATAGATGTTCCCGAATTCAACGAAATCGCCTCTGATTATAGACCCTTCGTTTATGTGGCACCCATATTGCTGCCAATGAAGCTTCCAGTCCAGGGGTTTGTGAAAATGAAAATCGACTGGAATCAAGAGCTGCCTGCTGAAAACGAAAATTTTTGGAATCGGTTAAGTAGGGATTGTTTGCAACTGAAAATGGTTGGCCCACATAGGTCTGTCAAACCAGCTGAATCTGTTACAAAGTTGGGCGCCACCATCCAGGCTGATCTTCGAGCATTATTGTTGGACATGGAGCTGTGTCACGGTGACAATAAGATGAAAGCCTTACAAGTACTAAGATTTGTCGATCGCCTTCTGCCTACTGACATTGTGAAAAGACTGTCGAACAGTCAATATATATGTAAAACATTTAGGAAAGAACTGAGACAGGTGCATCTTCGGAGCCCTATAATGCGCAGTAAATGGTTGGACGAATGTAGGAACCTTCATGTAGGGGACCTAGGTTTAGCTATCAAGATACGCACCCCAAGATGTCTGTGGCCAAAGCGCAGTGT
>NW_005298145.1:0-653 GCF_000412655.1 Myotis brandtii
GGCTCACTGAACCCTTGGCTGAGCTGGCCCAGCACAGAATAGGACCCTCGAGGAAGGAAGGGGATGGGCTGGAGCAGGGGAGTGAGCCGATGGAGGGCGGTCCTGAGAGGCTGGACCCCGGGCGAGAAGGGAGCCTGACCCTGGATTTCGGGGAGCCCACCAGGCTGTGATGGGATGAATGTGGGCTGGGGGTGCTAGCCCTTTGACGGAAGAACTCATCGACTGTCCTTTGGGAGCCCCTGAAGGGTGTGGACTTCAGGTTGATGCCCTCAGCTTCCCACTCCTTCCTCTCATCGCCCCAGCATTTGGGGAGAGAAGGGCTGGAGCAATGAAGCATGTATCTACCCGTGACTGGCAGAATAATGATCCCCAAAGACGCCCTAACCCCCAGAACCTCTGCATATGTTACGTTACATGGCAAAGGGGAATTCAGGCTGCAGGTGGACTTAAATCACTAATCAGCTGACAGAGGTGGGGAAATTATCCTGGGTTATCTGGGTGGATCCCAAGTAATCACCAGGCTCTTTACAGGTGAGAGTGGGGCCACGAGCCAAGGAATGTGGGCGGTCCCTAAAAGCTGGAAAAGTCAGGGGAGTGATCCTTCCCTTAATCTCCAGAGGAACTCAGCCCTGTCAACACCTTGATGTTAGCTC
>NW_005298146.1:0-653 GCF_000412655.1 Myotis brandtii
TATGAAAATAGAGGTGCATATATTCTTTCTGATTGGTGCTTTAGTATTAAAAGCTCATTTTCACACACATCCAAGCTCAGGCCCACAAAACATATACACTAAATGCAAAGCCAAAGCAATAATAAGATGTTAGTAACTGTTTAATTTGAGTATATTTAGTAAGAAAATCTGTGAAAGATCTTTAATGTCTATATTTCCCCATAGATGACTACTGATTTGCATCAGCTATTGGACCTGAGTTTATGAGTCCTAAACTGTACTCTCCTGTTGTGGAAATCTTAGTTACTTAACTATGTAACTAAGAACCTGTTTAATACCCACATTATGAGTCCCTAATGTTTAGGCAGCAAGTCAGAATGCCCTTAAAAGCACCCAGATTACTCTACTCCTTCTACTAAAACTTCAGTGTGCAGATTAAAACAAAACACATAAAAGTCCCAAGCTATGTTATGCCTTTGAATAAGAAGTCCACTATTCCACTCACCCTACATAAACAAAGCAATTAACTCTCTACCATTTGGTTTTTCCTCATTTCAAATTAGGTTCATTTACATTTTGTGTTCCACTAATGTGCATTTATTTCAGTGCAACAGCAATGGATAGAAGAAATACAGCAATATATAAGCTTGCTTATGCAATCATTTTTATTTTTT
>NW_005298147.1:0-653 GCF_000412655.1 Myotis brandtii
CTGCCCCCTGGTGGTCAGTGTGCACCATAGCTACCGGCTGGTTGTCAGGTCATCTGGTCGTCCGGTCATCTGGTCGCCTGGTCATGTAGTGGTAATGGTCACTTTTAGAGCTCAGTGCTCTTGTTGGGATATTTTTATTGAGTGCAGTTTTTATTGTTGCTTAATTTTGGTCCAGTTTGTGTCTCATACGCAGGCCTCCTTGGTCTCCTGACTCCTCCCCCCTTGGTGCTGGACTCCCTACACACCAGGCGCCACTCCTTGCGGGGTGGCTCTGTGTGTCCTGGGCATGTAGTCTGGGTTTTGTTCATGCCCTTCTGCCTCCTTCTGGTTTTCTTCAAAAGCCCAGCTCCCAGGCTGACCGCCATGCTTCCAGAATCACTTCACCTGAGTAAATCCCACCCCTCCTTTAGCTCCAGCGGCTTGAGTTGCCCAGCGCTTCCATGCTGTCTCCTTGTGTCTGGGTGTGACACAGAATTCCAATGTCTTCCCTAGGGTGTCTGATGGACCCGACACTCACCCGAGGTCTCTTTTCACCAACTTGTTATCTTGCTGCCTTAACATCAGGCTTGCCTCTTTCAATTCTAGGGTTTCCCAGATTCAGATCAATGGAGGGCACTTCCATCCCACATACAATCTATCTGGTTGGCATTTTG
>NW_005298148.1:0-653 GCF_000412655.1 Myotis brandtii
AACCCTTCCTGACCCCTCAGAGCAGCCCTCAACCAAAGACTGGTAAGAGTTGATGTATAAATTCCCCAGCTTCCTTGCCCTACTGGTGGCACAATTTTGTGGCACATGTTCTACAATGATCCCCAGATTTTTCCTCCAGGCTTCAGTAGCCTTCAGTGGTAACTGCTTTGATAACACACCCCTTATTGTCTGACTTCTTTTGTGTACCTCATTTCTCTACCAGTGTTTTCTTCATTCACCAAATGACCTGCTCAAATCCTTATTTTAGTGTCTACTTTTGGAGAGCTCACTCTAACACAGGGCCGCATAGTGGAAGTCCTTCCAAACCATACTTAAGTGTCTAAAGTCTATCAAAAGACAATTCCTAAGTGTTGATTAGCAATATAACTAAAGTATTGGGAGAACGTTCTGTAGCATTTTCAGAACTCCTATTTAGCCTGGGCTGGGCTCTGGGTGGAGCCTCACTTCCTACCCCCACCCTAGTGACAGGGAAGGGGCTAAGAGCCCACCTCTAATATCCTCCCCTGGAAAACAGTTGCATTCCCAACTGAAGACATTGGTCTTTATATCAACCTATGAGGAGGTTTGGAGTCAAATGAAGACATGGGTGATATCCTGACTTCCTGGGGAGTTCTTTTACCTTGCTGGCCAGA
>NW_005298149.1:0-653 GCF_000412655.1 Myotis brandtii
CCTTTCAAAGAATCCCAAAGGGAAGTTTGCATTTTAGTAGGGTTTCCAATAGGACGCTGGACTATATGCTTATTTTCTTTTTAAATACGAACCTCCAAACTTTAGTGCATACCCTGATGTATAAACTATTTGAGTACACTTTCATGTTGATGGCCATGAACTTCCTCAGAACTCTTGAGGCACAGTAAAATGATTTTCCCTATGGGGTGGTTTTCTTTTAGTCTTTCAGCTGACAGTAGTTGCAAAGAGCCTTTCTGACTGACATGAAGTATCTTTCTACGCTTTAGAAGAAAAATAATTTGCATAAAACATTCTTCCACATTTATTTCTTTAATTTCAGACCAGAGGTGCTGAGCTTTTCATATGGACTTTCCTGCCACACCTCCCACGAATGGCATGTGTAGTGTGAAGACTACATGTGCAGCATTAACAATGGTGTTTGATAGCATTTGGGCTGTTTAGAATCTGCCCTTTAGACTGAAATGATATGTCTGGCTTTGTTTCCAGGGTTACAGAAACTTCTTTGGTCTATTTCCAGGCCTGAGCCCAGTGGAAATGCTACCACCCTGCAGGATAATGGAGGTGTTGATCCCGAGAAGGAATATTCCTGTCAAAAAAGGACTCCTTGTGGTTAACTGGGCCCAAATTCATAA
>NW_005298150.1:0-653 GCF_000412655.1 Myotis brandtii
AAAAAATGTTGACCAAGACTTCAAGAGCAAGATTTCAGGAGGTTGATTGAGCAATATAAAAAATTCAAACCCTCTGTGTATCCGAAAATAATATTATCAAAATCAAAGAAAATGTGCTTGCAAAATATTTGCAATGTATGTGTATCAGAGGAAAAAGTATGTCTTCCTTTTACAGAGAAGCCTTTAAAATCAACAAGAAAAAACTCTAATTTGAAAGTGGACAAAGTGCTTTTTGCATAAGTATAAGTGACCAGTGTACAAAGGAAAAAATATTTAGTGTTCCTGGTAAGAAATGGAATAAGTTAAAAGAGGAGTTAAATAATATTTTCCATCCACAAGATTTGTGAAGTTGACCAGCGATTGTCTTTATTTGCTACTTCAAATTTAAGTTGCTTTTGATTTTGAAATAGGAAATTTGATGCTGAGTACCACACTTAACATATGTATTCCCTATACCCATCAATTCTCTTTATACTAAAATATCATTATGAAATAATTAGATAAATTACACAATTTGTTTTACTCAGCACTTCTTAAAATAGCAGTGTATTAATAAGAAAGACTCAGTTTGGTTATACATACAAACAGACTATGATCTTCTGTTATGGAAAAATATGTGCAAAATGTGATAAAATTTATTTCTGAGCATTTGT
>NW_005298151.1:0-653 GCF_000412655.1 Myotis brandtii
ATTCAACCCAGTCAACCCACATCTAAGAATCTTTCTTTTTTTTTTCTTTTAAAGGTTACCATTTACAATCGCTGTTTATGGGTGCAGGGGTTAGGACAACTGTACTTAGTTGCAATTTTTCAAATATATGCTCTTCATAAAAGCAAGCGTCTCGCTCTGACAAGGGTTGTAACCCTCATGCATTTTCTATAGCTCTAGCTGAATTGGAACTGTTAGGTCCTATTCACTTCCACCTTCTCAGAGAAGATTCCATTTCCCAATTATTGGAACCGTGAGTCAAATAAAAGCAAATGTTACTAAAGAAAACAACATAAATACAGTCTTTCAATATCTAAAGAGAGCTGGGATTGATTGGAACTAAGTAATTGGAAACACATCTCCATCCCTGTCTTCAACTACAAAGGTGGTGATGGTAGGGAGAGGGGTGAGGGCAAGAGTGGTAGGAGCTGGGAGCAGGGGCAAGGAGGAGAGAAAAATCATTGAAGTAAAGAAAGAGAATTGGTAATTGGTCTGTGGTTTTTCCTCTGCACCTTAATGCTGTCAGACTGGCATCTTGCTCATCTACTCAGATTGAACACTTTGCTATAACGAAGCAGAGCTCTCTTCTAGGATAGATTAAAGAACTAATAGCTCTAGCCGGTTTGGCTCAGTGG
>NW_005298152.1:0-653 GCF_000412655.1 Myotis brandtii
GTTGTTTTCTAGTTATCAGTAGTAAGACCATTAAAGTACGTAATTAAAATAATTAAAAGGATGTGCGTGTAATTGTTATAAATACTACAAGTTATCTTATCCAGTAGCCCATAATTACACTTGGTTAATTGTCTGATTAGGAATTCAAAACAATGGATACATATTTATTGTTTCAAAAGGGGTTCCGTGGGAGGTTAGATTTCCAGTGATCTATTCTAGGTGACCCCAAATCCTTGGTCTTTTTTTGACCTTTGTAACTATATTTCACTCCCTCCCTTTTCTATACAGCTCTGGACATGAGGAGGATGTGGGATGGCAGTGATGATAAAAACAGCCATTTAAGTCCCAGGAGTATTATATGGATGTTGGGCTCCTTGAGGACAAAACTGATTCTCATTAATCTTTATCTTCCCAGAATCTTTTCCAGTATAATTACAGGCATGTTTGTTATACACTGTTTTCATACACTTATGCCCACCTTTCCCTTAAAAACTCTCTAATACTAATTCTAGTCATAATGCTCATATTTTCTTGGGGGGCTTGACATACTTGTCTATATTTAAAATGATATAATAACTAGAGGCCCAGTGCACAAACTTTGTGCACTCAGGGGGGAGGGGTCCCTCAGTCCGGCCTGCACCCTCTCACAGTCC
>NW_005298153.1:0-653 GCF_000412655.1 Myotis brandtii
TCACTTTGCAGCAAGGAAAAAAGAACCAGAGGGAAAGTCACAAATGGTGTGCCCATGGGAATAGATGATGCCAAGAAAGAACAAGAAACTAATTTAATTTCTGGAGAATGAATCCTGTTGCTCTTTAATGAATATATTTAAGTGGAAGAATTTCCTCCTGGACTTTCCTGCCGTGAATAGTGGCATGGAAGTTTGTTGTGGATTCCGTGTTGTATCCTTTCAGGATGGAGACACTCATTCCCCAGGTGATGGGAAACATGGCTCACTGAGGGATCTCGGCTGAGTCCCTTTGATGGAATCCATGGCCACACAGCATCTGGGGAGGGTTGGAGAGGCAGCCTGCATCCAATGGCTATTTGATGTGAGGTATCAAGGCTCAAGCTCTGTGCCTCCAGGTAAGACAACTCTCAAGGCCACCCCAGCTCCACAGCTCTCAGGGGATTGGCCAAGACCTTTGCTATGATTGCATCACAGTTCAATATCTCATATCCTGTCTTCTTCTTTCATTAACTGCTGTTGATCCTCGGGATGCTTCCCTCAAATCTCAGAATCTCTATTGGTCTCTCAGCTAACCAGGCTTACAATCTACATATATAAAAGCCTGAGTGACCAAATGACCGAACAACCAGTCGCTATGATGTTCACTGACCACC
>NW_005298154.1:0-653 GCF_000412655.1 Myotis brandtii
TGATCAAGGGACTTCCTTTGCCTATATTTGTGCTTATGTTGAATACATTTTTGTTCATAAGAAAATGAACATAGGCCACATCTTCATTTAATGTAATGAAGAATAATTAATATGAAAAGTATGCTATTTGCGATTACTCAGAAATTTTCCTGCATGGTATTTGGCATTTGTGTTTCTGTACAAAACTATACTATCTAAATCTTTATGTGTGATTTTCTTTGTTCAGTATTCCAAATAAGAATATATTACTAAATTAGAAGGGAATTGAAAATATTTAAACTATCATGTACTTAACAAATATTCAACTATAAAACTGCTTAGTAGGTGAAATTGATTCTGCATAATACTATATTTGGGACCACATTTAAACAAGTAAAACTAAGAAAATAAGAATGATTAAAAAATAAAATTTATGAGGAGAGTAGAACTTTCCAGAGAAATGGCTCTTAGTTATATTTATTTTGAATAGAGAATAAAATCAAATTCACTTTTTTTCTTCATATGATAACCCTATTTATAGTATGGCTTTGCCACTCAGGAGATAAGAGTGGGTGTTCAGAAAGGTTCATAATAGCCCCCAAAATGGTAAGGCCTGGGAGAAGGCAGTGGGGCACTGTAGTGATTTTCTGGATATATTTAAGGAAGATGAGTGT
>NW_005298155.1:0-653 GCF_000412655.1 Myotis brandtii
AATGTCACCCCAATTAATTTAATAAATTAAAAAAATAACAAGTGTGCAAAAGAAAATTAGAGTATTCCTTTTTGTTCTTGTTATAGGCAGAAAGTTATGTGAACTGTGCCAACAATTTTTGCTGTTTTTGTTTTTTCCTTAGGTCACGTAGACCCTGCTTACTTACAGAAAACAGACTGCCTTACCCCGTGCGTGGTGTTTTCTTCCTGATGTATCAGCACTGCCTTCCCCCTGCCTGGCCACATTCATATGCTAGAAATAACCTAGAATGAATGTTTTGTAAAGTGACTGGGATACCCTTAACATTGAAACTCAGATATCCAAGTAACACATGTTGATGCATGAGACTTGTGAATCTTTTTCTCCCCAGATGCTCACCCTTTGCTCCAAGCCCAAGCCAGAAGGCCCTAGTTTTTTCTTTAAAAGATTGGGGTAGACAGCTACTCATTAAAGGATGAGGAGAAGAGAAAAGAGGAGGGTGACAAAGGATTAGATCTCAAACAATGAGTATTTCACAACAGAGAAAGAGCAGTGGGCAAGGCAGGAGTAAGAACACAGGGATCCTGAAAGACTGGATCCTGTTTTCCTACCTTGCTGCTAGTTGTGCCAATTTGGGGAATATATGCTGTTTTCCTACCCTTTGTAATCTTACT
>NW_005298156.1:0-653 GCF_000412655.1 Myotis brandtii
ATTTTAATAAACGCTGCCTTTATAATTATTCAAATTGCATGTTACCTTTTGCGGGGACATCCTATATATCATTAGCAATTTTTATTCTGCCCAAAGAACTTTCAGTGTCTTCCATCTGGGGGGAAAAATAAGAAAGGATCCACCTTGAGGAGCAAAGGCTATACAAATGTGTGTCAGGTGCGCAGGACACAAAGCAATGGCTGAAATACCTTAAGGCCAGACATTATCCTGGGTGACCAAAGAATAAGCTCACATTTTAACCATGGTAATGATGCTCCCACAGGTGGGAGCAGAGGAAGGCAGAATGCCAGCACGTCCTGTGGAGGAAGAGCTAGAAAGAGAAGCTCAGAGCCGGCACCTCCCCCTGACAATGAGAAAGCAGCATGGAGGGCCAATTCAAGGCAGGCCATGGTCCACAGATGGGGTGAGACTTATATTCCCAAAGCAATCAGGTCATATATGTACTGGATAATTGTGTTAACTTTTACATGCATGTTTTGTTTTGTTCCAAACAATATCGAGTGACAATGGGAGGTGAGATCTGGCAGACTCACTAGGATGATAACACACAGGATTAATATTGAAAGCTGGGAAAGAGTATATCAAGGGAAAAGGAAAGGGGAAGAAAATAGTGTATACAAACAAGGTGAGGG
>NW_005298157.1:0-653 GCF_000412655.1 Myotis brandtii
ATGCATACAAGTCCTTTGGTTGATCTCTACCCCTATTATTATTGGTGCTAATTTCTCCCTGTGCCTAATTTACAAATTAGACGTTATCGTAGGAAGGTAGCTAGGTAGGTAGGCATGTATAGAAATAACTTATATATATGGGGTCCCAGGTATCCACTGGGGGTCTTGGATGGTATCCCCAGATAAGCAGGGAGGACTTTAATTAAAAAGAAATCTGTGGCAAAGAGCTACTCATTCCTCCCTTCAGGGTATCTAGTCTCATGGTCATTTGCTTTGTTTGCCGAGTTTTCCTTTATATAAAGAGCCTTAATTCTGGAAAATATTAGAGCAATGTGCTGGGCCTCCGGCTGTGCTCTAAGAAAGGGATGTGGAACTTCCTAATCTGTTTCACAGATGGGCAGTCCTGGCAGCTGGGATGAAGGGACTGGGGCTGTGATCGCTGCTCCAGGAACGCTCCTTCCCTCAGGAGCCAGCCGCTGTCCCCTTCCCCCAGCGCCAGGTCGGCTCTTGCAAAAAATGTCTGATTAGCTTTTGTTTTTTAATAATAGCTTTGCACCATGTGGCTGTAGCAACTGGTGTACAAGCCACAGAGGGAGGACCACCTGACCTTGAGCTTCTAGACTGGAAGCCAACACACAGTGGGCAGTTTACTG
>NW_005298158.1:0-653 GCF_000412655.1 Myotis brandtii
TCTGTGAGATTTATAATTAATAGCACACATACAGAAAATAGTGTGAAAGTCCATGTGTACCAATTATAACAGAATAACAAGCCCCTAGGTACCCACTTTCCAGACCAAGAAATGGAAGGCTGCCTTACCCCAGGCAGTGTGGGAGAGCCTCCCTTGCTAGAGGCTATATTGGACAGGGGCATGGATGTCCTGTGGGGAAGTGCTTGGTATCATCAAAAACAATGAAGGGAGAGCGCTCTCGTGAGATAAAAATTGGCTGCCTCCTCCAGGGGACACAGCAGTGGAGACTGCAGGATTGCCCGCTGTGAACAAAACTTAGTAACGATGGTGGCACATGTGCTCTCCCACTATTCTCCAGCTTTGCTTGCATCATATAGACTTCACATTGTCCTATTCCACCCAGATGAGTTTGGTCTTACCTCCCTCAGCCTCCAGTAGTGCCATCCATTGAAGGTGCCTTGGGAATTGTCCCTTGGTCTTTTGGTGGCTACTGCAGTTAGTGCAGCTCGGCCCTTTCTTCACTCTCAGCCCAAACCTGCCTGTCTCACAGGCCATTCTTCCCACCTTTTCTCTTTCCTTGACTCCTCTGCTACTTCTCACATAAGTGGGTCCCTGGGGAGGGGGACGTTACAAAGGAAATTGCTGCTACTAAG
>NW_005298159.1:0-653 GCF_000412655.1 Myotis brandtii
CCCCAACCCCCAAATACACACATACACAATCTCTCAATTCTAGGCAACCACTAACCTACTTTCTCTCTATATAGCTTTACCTATTCTGGACATTTACTATACATTGAATCAATTGTGACTTAGTGTAATGTTTTTAAGATTCATCCATGTTGTAGTTTGAATCAGTACTTCATTATTTTTTATGGCCAAATAATATCCCATTGTATGGATACACCACATTTAGTTTATCAATTTATTAGTTGATGGACAGTTTAGTTGTTTTCATATTTGGGGTATTATACACAATACTGCTGTGTCTAAACTCTTTACACCAACCACTTCTGCACTATGAGCATTTTATTATAATGAAACAAATGTGAAGGAAGCAAAGGAATAACATGGTTTTATTTGTTTTAGACTTGTAGGAATTGCTTTACATATCTATCTAGGATGCCATATTAGTCTTTCTGAGAGTAGAATGTTTTGAAAGAATTAGAAACTAGCTTTCTTATCTCCTCCTCATCCCCACACTTGCTCTTTATGTATTGTTTGCTCAGGAAAGGAGATGTGGCATTGCTGAACTGTACAGCCATTGTGAATACCAGCAATGAAAACCTCACAGATAAGAATCCTGTGTCAGAAAGTATCTTCATGCTGGCAGGGCCTGATTTGAA
>NW_005298160.1:0-653 GCF_000412655.1 Myotis brandtii
GTGCACAAATTTCATGCACTGGGCCTCTAGTTAATTTATATAAGTGTGTTAGTTAGGACAATGTTAGCTGCTATAACAAACTCCAAAATTTCAGTAACTTATCACTACTTATTATTTCTCATTCTATAACAGTCTTATGCTGATGTTCTTGGTCAGCAGGCAGCTCTTCTCCATGTGATGATACAGGTACCCAAACTCCTTCCATCTTGTGGCTCTCTCTCCCCTCCCCAGGGCCTTGTAGTTTTGAGCATCCTGCCAACAGACAGGAGAAGAGGACAAAGAGGGCCACCTGCTCTTTAGGTGCCTTTTCCAGGAAAATGTCACTTCTGCCTACATTCCATTGGTGAGAATTAGTCACATGGTTTATATACGTGCAAGGAATGTTGGGAGATATAGTCCTTGGATGGGCATTCATGTCCCATTGACAATTCTCTTCTCAGGAAGCAGAGAATGAACATTTGGTGGGCTTCTCTGTCACTGTGGGCCTCATAGGGAGGGAGAGCTCACAAAGGACACAATCTCTTCGCTCTGCCTCTACCTTGCTGGGAGGGCAGAGTTCACTGACTCAGTGCCTCATTCACTTATCCATTTGAATGACTTCTCACTCATTCATTAATTTGCAAATTCATTTACTCATTTTCCCCACATCTTTA
>NW_005298161.1:0-653 GCF_000412655.1 Myotis brandtii
TTGTATTTTTACTTAATACAGTTGATGCAATTTCTAAATACTATTTCGTGGCTGTTTAGTACTTAACAAAAATAAATTATTATAAACTCAACTGAACATTTTGAGAATATTTTAAAAGAACATTTTAACCATTGGGAAGGGAACATTGTTTTATATCTATTTATTGGCTCAATAAATTTGTTGCTTTAGCTAGGGCTCATAGGGTAATCGATTTAGTCAACTCAAACAACAACAACAACAACAAACAAACAGAGGCGTTGCTTTTTTAAAATACTGATACCTCATGCAAATCATGTCCAGCCAGGCTCTGTGGGGCAGGAACTGGGACATAACACATTACGGAAGGGGGGGGCAGACCTCTGTCTCTGTCTTCCTTGTTCCATGTCCTTCTCTCCGTCCTGGTCGTGGTCACTTGTATTCTTTGTGAAGCAATCAATATAATACAATGTGACAGGATGAGCATGGAAATCACAAGCCAAGGGCCAGAGAACTAAAATGGTCTTTGTCATCAAGTGACTTGCCCGTCTACATCTCTTGGAGATTCTGGAGTTTTCAGAAGGTAGAAATGATGTTTGGGAAAGTGGACTTGAAAGACTCAGAATATTTTAGTCTGATCATCAAAACTCACCGAGGGAAATGGCCTCTCAAATAGA
>NW_005298162.1:0-653 GCF_000412655.1 Myotis brandtii
AATGTGCTAGACTAGGAAGCAGCTTCTGCTGCCACAGTAAATATTGTTTTTACATTTCTGGGCCTGTATGAAACAAAGCTGAATCGTTTAAGTGACTACTGCTCTCCACGAAGCTAAGAGCGCACAGCGTGAGGTTCCATTTCCAAACCGCCAGCTGGGTGTGGGGTATTATATAAGGAAAGGCTTCTAGAACTTTACTCTCCATCAAAGTCACCTGGGAGGCTGGTTAGAGCAAGGCTTCCTTGGCGCCAGCCCAGAGTGGAGTGAGGTGCAGGGACTTGCATCTCTCCCAGCTCGGGAGATGCTGATGCTGACAGTCCCTGGACCACACTTGGTGCTACCCTGGCACCGGCCACGCTTCTCCAACTCTAACGTGCATGCCAATACCCTGGTGAGGCTGTCCAAATGCAGATTCTGACTCAGAGGTCTGACGTTCTTGTCCACAGACCCTCTCTAGGTAGCAAGGGTAAAGCATATTCCATCAGGGGGTAGGGAGAAAACTGGTACCTTTGTTCAAGCATTCAGGTGCCCATGCAGCATTGTGACAGGTAAAAGGTAAACACCTTAAGCATTACCGCCCTTGACCTTTTTGGATGGAGACACTAAGGAAACAATAAATTAAATGACGCCTCCAAACCAATAGTAAGTAGGGA
>NW_005298163.1:0-653 GCF_000412655.1 Myotis brandtii
AGCTGGGGTGCTGTGATCCTAGAGCCATCACTGGGGCCACTGTTGTTCTAAGTCCTTGGCTCTCTTATGATGCCTGCTACCCGGGTGTGTTATTTCTATAATATTGTGTTGAGGGCCCTTCCTGAAAGGCTGCATCTGGAGCCTACTTTCTCCAGCCCAACCACAATTTCATAAGCACCTAAGTCCTGGTATTAAATTACTTACTGCTTAAAACAGCTAGAATAGTACTGACCCAATCCCCTTGGCGGCCTTTCCTGGCAGCTTTGTTGCTGTGGTCATTTTGTTCTCTAGACAACATCTTCGCCCTCCCTGGCTCCCCTTACTTCTCCCTGCAACCCTACCTGTGCTATCCTGGAAACTGAATTAATAATCCTGTCTTTATCCAGTTAGCAGTTAGAGTCCAGGCCATACATCTTGGCTGTCCATTCTTTACCCAAGGTTATGGAACCCACCCTACTCAGTTTGCTTTCCAGCCTAAAGGTTTAGCTTCTCATTAGGAAGGATACTGCCCTTTACAAATGATTTTCAGACACTCAATGAAGTTCCATGAATAACGTAGCCCAGTGAGGGCTTCTGGATCCTCTCACTTTGAAAAAAAAATCTTTCCTTTTCTCTTAGTGTCAAATAGTTTCACCCACTACAAAGCCCACAGA
>NW_005298164.1:0-653 GCF_000412655.1 Myotis brandtii
ATTAAGCAAGGCCACTCCAATAAATTCAATGAAAAATCTATAAAATGTCTCTTAAAAAAGAGAAGTTTGCCTTCTTAGGAATGTATTTGATAAAGTTGAAAGATTTAAAAGGAATATTTAGTCTTATTTTCTTTTTAATTTGGGAGCTAATAAAGTCCCCTCCAAGTAACTAATACAAGGTGATCCATGGATCGGAAGATGTCCTTTGTGACACAGATGTGTAAAATGGTGGAGCCAAGTTTCTGTGTCCACCTCCAGCCCCTCTTCTCTCCCTCCATTCATGTATAAATGCTTATCTTTGCAAAGTATCTTTTGACCTTAGATGTGATGTATGGAGACATCTGTCTATCATGTGGAGCCATCTTGGCGATATGAGTCTTTGGCAGCAAGTGGTCTGCTCCTCAGACTGTGGACATTCACTGGAACTGGGAGACCTGACGACAGGGACCGTCAGGAGATCAGAGCAGGACCAGCCCGGCTGTCTCTGCACGTCTCTCCTTAGAGGTGTGTGTCTGTCCGAGGTTTGTCCCCCTCCCCCCACAGCGTGTCTCCCAAGATAGAAACCCTGCAAGTCTCTTTTGTTTTATACTGCACCCTCGGGCTGTTTAAGTTCAGGGTGAAAAAGGTAACTTCAAATTCTGAAAAGCATTGTT
>NW_005298165.1:0-653 GCF_000412655.1 Myotis brandtii
TATATGTAAGTACACACATATAATGTTGCTCTTTGGGGAATTGCACAAAACAATAAAGGTGGTATTTAGTTCTGTAGCTCATTATTGCTTTGATCCTGTAGCTGAAGGAAAGAAAAACCAAAATCACTATGTTAATCGGATTCTTCCCTGTGAAAGTCATGGGTTGAGAGATTTCAACTTCAGTCCATTTAATATCTTGGCCTGTGGTGTGTTCTGTCTTTTCTCTGCCAACTGGGTACTGCATCTTTGGTTAGGCTGTGCTTTCATCGAGGAAGAAAAATGGTCCCTCTGATTCCATGCCAGCCTGGCAGGCCCGGAGTGCAGCCTGCCCACAGATGTCCATTTATAAGATGCATCTGTCCCTACAGCTCACGCTGCCAGCTGGCCTCGGGTGAGTGAGCTGGTGGTGTGTGCCATCTCAGGCTGCTGGCCCTGGGCACTGGATTCCAAGCCTTATGACTCCTATCCCTTAGGGGTTCAGGGGGTCTTGGGAACATTATAGAAAGATTGGCTTCAGGGAAGCACTTCACATTACAGGAATACCAAGACACCTTGAAAGTTCAACATGAATGTTGGCATAGGCATCAGGAACTATTTCAAAATAAAGTAATGCAGACTAATTTCTATATGGTAATTGTGCACATGTCACACCT
>NW_005298166.1:0-653 GCF_000412655.1 Myotis brandtii
TGGTGATGACGGTCATGGGTGTATAATGTGTCAAAACATATCAAATTATAATCTTTGAGGACGTGCAGCTCACTGTATGCCCATTATTCTTCAATAACGCTATTTCAAAAAGAAAGAAGCGAGAGACGTGTCCAAAGTACTGAAAGGCACAGCCAAAGTTTAATCGTTCATCTGATGAATATGTATTGACCTCCTACTGTGTGCGAGAGCCTGTTTGGCACTGGAAGTGCAGCCGGGGGAAACGGAGCCCTGTCCTCACCGGTCCATGTTCTAGAGGCCAAGGTGAACAATCCATCTGACCAACAAGAAAAGCCACCGGGGAAATGTCCTCAGGGAAAAACAGCAGTGGGGGCTCTCCTCCACCTGGGGGAGGGGGTGAAGGAAGGTGTGTCTGGGCAGTTAAACTAAGACCAGGAGGGTCTCACGTACCCCTGCCTCTCTGAAACTGCCCCCTCCCCATGGTCACTGACCCTCAGCCCTGTCCTGCTCCCACTCCGTGGGGTCTCAGCTTGGCTGCGTGGCTTTGCAGGAATCTCAGCCTCAACTTCCTTCAGTGAGGATATAAGGCTGTGCCCAGCTCACCTGGGCACACACAGTTGGTTCTCTGCCTGAGCGGCCTCTCACCTTGGCTCGGCTGGATTTGGAGACAGGCA
>NW_005298167.1:0-653 GCF_000412655.1 Myotis brandtii
TCGGTCTTTGGAGCAAGTCCAAGGCAACTGCCCTATCTTCCCTTCTGCACTGGCTCCCACTTGTGAACATCCACCACTGCCCATGAAACCATTAAAAAGATGCTCGCCACTCCTTCCCCTGGAGTGGTACCCACCTCAAGAAAACCCATGTCTCTGTTCTCCCAATATTGCCAAACCACTGCCCCAAGGTTCCACACCAACTCAGGATGCCACTGTGTCATTTGGGGTACCAGGAAGATAAGCTGGAATCTTATCTTAAAAAGTTTTACACAAAGCTTTGCATTCTGTCAGCCCAAACCCAAGCAAGGGACCAGAAACAGAAGATAACATGCTACACCTTCATTAAATCTAGTGTCTCCCCTTCTCCAAAGCCCCTAACCAGACCCCTTTATCATATTCAAAATAAGGTTTCTCCAAATAGCAAAGAGTAGCAACGACTTGAGAGGAAGACTACAAGACTAACATCTGAGCTACCACTCAGCCTGTGAAAGTTCCCTTGTTTGCTTATGTCTCTTTGTTTTTGTAAGAAAGTGTAATGGATATATCTATTCCCTTAATCATGGTGATGGTGTTCATATATGTCCAGACTCATCAAATTGCACATATGTGCAGTTCTATCAATTATCCTATATAATAAAGAGGTAATATGCAAA
>NW_005298168.1:0-653 GCF_000412655.1 Myotis brandtii
TTGGATCATTTCATCCTCACAACTCCATGAAGCAGGTGCTATCATTATAGATAAGGAAACAGAGGTAAATACCTTGCCCCATGATCACACAGCTAACACACAGCCGAGCCAGAATTTAAATCCATGCAGTTTGACTATGGAGCCTACACTCTAATTTGACACTATCTATACCAAGATAGAAACTAGGATGCTCGCTGCCTGGGACCTTGTAGCTGTAATAAATGGTTATCCCCCTCCATTGGTCTCTCTTAAACATACAGGATTATGTTGAGAAATTGATAGCAAGCTCTCTGAAAACCATAAATGAAAACGCGGAGAATTTATTTAAATGCTTTATTGAGATTAAACTCACATACCATATAATTCACCCATTTAACGTGAACAATTCAGTTGTTTTTCTGACATTCAGAGTATTCAACCATCTCCACAATCAATTTGAGAACATTTTTGTCACTTCAGAAAGAAGCCCTTTACCTCCTAACCATAATTCTCCCTTCTCTCTCCCTACTACCCTCCCCAGTCCCTGGCTACCACTATTTACTTCCTGTCTCTATGGGTTTGCCTATTCTGGACATTTCATTTACATGGAATCACAAAACCTGTGGTCCTTTGTGATTGGCTTCTTTCACTTAGCATGTTTTCAAGGTTCATCC
>NW_005298169.1:0-653 GCF_000412655.1 Myotis brandtii
AAATTGGCAAGCAAGTCTGTGAGCCACCCCTGCCTAGGGGTGTCCCTGCCCAAGCCACCCACAGGCAGAGGAGGCATTTGACATCCAACACAAGAATCCTCTCTTGTCTTTCAACAGGAAGTTTATTTTCTGTGTGGGAGAGTTTGATGGATATTTCTTATTTCTCTGCTTTCTGCACTAGGCAGTAAACAACACATTCCATTTCATTCTTTACAATGTTTTATCAATAACAAGATTGCCTCTGTCTGCCTTTCTTGTAAGTACCTGGATGCAGGATCCTGTTTATAGCTTCTGTAATCAGAGGATTCCTCTGAGTGTGGGGAAGAATAGCAGAGGGCTTGAGAGGAAGGGATTTCTGGAGTTTGAACTGTGGCTTCCCCCGTGTATTTGTCGTGTGGCCTTGGGCACATTTCTTGAACGCTCCGAGTTCCATGATCTCATGCTATTTGTCTCCTTTTCTCCATCCTCACCCCTTCCTTCTCTCTAATCCAGTCTTTGTCACGGTGATGTCCAGTCACCCAAATGTGTGCAGCGAGCTCCCTGGGGCTGCCTGAGGTTCCCCTTAGATAGACGAGAAGGACTCTGGGATGAAGGCAGAGCTTCGATCCCCCCTGGGGGATGAGTGCTAGCTGAGATGCTGCTCTGCTCCATAG
>NW_005298170.1:0-653 GCF_000412655.1 Myotis brandtii
CACTTTCCTGTTGATTTTAATGTAATTGAATGATAATGTGTGTGACATATGTCCAGTGGCATCTCGTTGTCTGAGAACTGTCTGTTTGGGACAGTCATGGTTTTCATATTGATTGGGAAATACTCTGTACATGTTCAGAATATCAAATCTTTATCCTAATTGGAAAATACTTTCCCTACTCATTGCTGCATTTTAACTTTGTTCACCGTCCTTTTCCATGCATAAATAAAAAATGTAAATGTATTCAACGTGATCAATTTTTTCATGATGTTCCCTGGATGTTTTGTCTTACAAAAAAGTGATGATAAAATTATAAAACTCTCCACTCACAAGATCCTTTAGTACTTTAACATTTTAATCTGCGGGAAACTAATGTCAGTGATAAAGGACATCGGGATCTAACTTTGTTTTCTCTCCAAAGTTTGAGTCAGGGGTCCCAACACCATTTATTGAATAACCCATATTTCCCCACTGAGCTGAAATGTCATCTTCACCAAATTATAAATCCCCAGCACCAAATTCTTGCATATTTGTTCTTCCAGCTAATTTAGGTTGGGTGATTCCAGGATGACCTCTGAGGGAGTGATGGGAAGGATACAGTAGGTGATGTGGGGAATGGGGTGAGGAGAGAGAGAGAGAGAGAGAGAGAGAGA
>NW_005298171.1:0-653 GCF_000412655.1 Myotis brandtii
ACTTTTTAAGCAGCTTTACACACACAGTGAGCATCTGGGTGTAGTGCCAGAGGCTTTTACTTTTGTCTCTTAGTACAGTTCTGTGAGGTAGGCATTACTAATCCATTTTACAGACTGGCAACTAACTAGGAGCTTGTTGACCCCAAGTCCTCCTCCCTGCTGCTTTTTCATCATCAACACAACCGCCGCCCACAGTATAAAAAAATGTTGAATACAGTCAGACATGCTATTGAGCTGAGCACTGGGAATGCCAGGGTTTATAAATCAGCCCTCAAAGCAACTCCCCACACAAGGAAACTGGTCATATACATGCAAAGATAAATTACTTGTGGGAGGAATTCAGAGATTTTTGATGGGCTGAATGTGTAATATATTGTCTATAAAGAATTTAATTTTTCGACAGGGTTTGGGACTAGGAAATAGAAACAGCATTCTTCTCATGGGAGTAGATAGAAAAGTAAATTAGTCTATAAAAAAGCTCTAACCACTGTGAGCTCTTGAGGGCAGAGAGCTTACCTTGTTCATCTTTGCATTCAATTAATGAGTATTTCATATTTTCTGTGAAGATCCTGTTCTGTGTTATGGAACCATTACTCTACAGCAAGCATGTCAAATTCGCAGGCCACATGCCTCGTTTATTTGGCCTGTGTTAG
>NW_005298172.1:0-653 GCF_000412655.1 Myotis brandtii
CTCCTGTTTACATCTGCGCATTCACTTTATTTAAGCAGGTACTCATTTCAACAACTTTTGTCCCAAATATTGTTTTAATGCCTTGACATAAAATTTCACCCCATCGATGGCTGTCCCTCCACCAGGTTCAATTCCTTACTCTGTTCAAACTTCTGTGCTCCTTCTCTCTCGGGTCCCTGCCATGGAGAATTCCAGGGGGAGGGAGAATCAATGTTAATGTGGATCTTTCCCTTCCGGTTAAAAGCTTTCTGGCTAACAAGCCTCACCCCTCCCTGGAAGGGCCTCTGGGGACCCAAGTGTGTTTCCTGGACAGTCTCCGATGTGTCCATGCACCACCCTGGCATCCCTCCCGCAACTTCGCAACTTCCCAGCGCGGAGGGGAGATAGACATCTAGGTGTCGTGTTACCACCCTTCTTAGTGTCTCATTTCTTCTCTGCAACAATACCACCTGCCACAGCTTAGACTTTTGTTTTCTAAAGCCCCCTCAGTGTTTCCTGAAATAACCAAGAAAAACAAATGCCCATTTGCTACAGGCTTTCAAACTGCTTCCTGCAAAATAATGACAACACAGGTTCCCAGCTCCAAAGAGTCCCGGGAATGATATAAACGTTTTGAATCTCATTCAGACCTGAGCTTCAGAATTAAGAAAAAA
>NW_005298173.1:0-653 GCF_000412655.1 Myotis brandtii
TTTTTTTCACATTAACTTTTTAATATTGGGACTAGGTAATCAGCATTGCCCTTTCTTACAATTTAGGAAATCAAATTCTAGAAAGTTAGACAAGTTGACTGAGGACACTTATCCAGTAAGCAGCAGAAGTAGAATCTGAATCCAGTTCTTTGAATGCCATTCCTTGTTCAGCATTCATCCATTGCAGGGAATGTAGATTTTCTTAGACCGCACAGAGGAAAGGAGGATTCTAGTGGAACACTGTTGGAAGGGTCCTGGGACTGGGGAGCTATTCAGGGTCCAGGAAGCTCTGGGGCCCACAGGGCTTCATTTGTGTAGCCTTAGCTTCTTGGCAAAAAATTGTTCCACTCTCAGCTTGTTCCTGTCTGGCCAATTTTCTCTGGAGTTGCTAGCACAAAGGTAATTGGTTGCAGCTCTGATTGGTGGATATCTATCACCTCGACCCAACAGCACCTTTAGTGATAGGCCCCCTCATGGTGTGCTGGCTGGCCATGGGAATCCAGCCTCCAGTTCAATACTGCCTTTACAACTGTAGGTGGCCATAACCGGTTGGCTCAGTGGAGAGAGTGTAAGATTGTGGGTTCAATTGCAGGGAAGGGCACTTACTACATACCTCCGTTGTGTGGGAGGCAAACAATGTGTCTCTCTCACAT
>NW_005298174.1:0-653 GCF_000412655.1 Myotis brandtii
AAGTCAAAGCCAGGAGTACTTATCTACTTTCATTGTTCAAACAGAGAGTGGAATTGCAGTTGCCTGGAGGCAAGGGATAGGGGAAACAGGAAAAGGCTTGACTGAGTGTAAACTAGCAGCATGATTAACAATACTGCATTGTATGCTTGAAAGTTGCTGTGAGAGTAGAGCCTTAATGCTCTCACCATAACAAGAACGACAAAACCTGTAGTGAAGGATCTGTTCACCAACCTTAATGTGGTAAACATTTTTCAACAAACACATATATCAAATCATCATACTGTTCACCTTACTTACATAATGTTACATGTCAATTATATCTCAGAATAGTGGGGAGGGCAGGGAGTGGGGAGGTGGGGGGATGCTAAGGGGATAGAAGTTTCCAGTTTCAAATTCATCTCCAGCTTCTTAGAGGCTAAATCAAGGATAAACATGTTTGATATTGACATTTTTAAGTCATTTAAGTTAAAAAGAAACCACTTGCATAGTGGATTTCTTGTTGGTTTGCTTGTTTGTTTTCCTGATAATCACAACTTTTGAGGGAGTCCTTTGAAGTCAGCATTCATGTGTAGCACAGTGGATAGCACAGCATGATGTGAAGATATGGGCGGCATTAAATAAATGCTATTAGGGAATGGTAGAAGCAAAAAAAA
>NW_005298175.1:0-653 GCF_000412655.1 Myotis brandtii
GGGTGCAGCGTGTGCCTCTGGGCCACCCAGCAACACCACACAGAAGCTGGGCAGGCAGTACACTCTCTCCTGGCCAGCCTCACAGACCAGCTTCTGCGCGAACAGGGAGCCCCACCAGCCCCTGCGGTCCCAGCAGCTGCCTGGCTCACCCAAAAGAGGCTGCACAGGTGCGGGGCAGGCTCCTCATGGGTGCCCAGAACCTGAGCGCAGGGGCTTCCCCGGAGCATGAGCCCTGGAATCCCAGGAGTAGGTAGCAGCGGGAGTGAGAGTGAGCTCTGCAGACACCCCACATTCTCACCACACCTCCATCTCTGTCACCCCTGTTCCCAGGTAGCTGGCAAGAGGTCGCAGCCCGCCACCCGGGTGCTGTGGGAAGTTGGTCGTCACCACCTACACCCAGTTTCCCGGTCCAGCACGGGGCCCAGCCCCAATTGGACGATCAGGGTCTGCCGGCCACTGGTCACTGTCTGTGGGGCGATCAGTCAGGTCCGGGCCCCTCACCCAGCTCCCTCAGCACCTGGGAGCCAGGTGGTGGCCCTGCCCCCTGCTGTCACTGCTGGTTTCCATCTGCGGGGTGATCGGTGGGGCGATTGGGCCCCTGCTCACACCCTCCTTAGCCTGGCACCACCCGCTCACCTGCTCCACCATCCTGC
>NW_005298176.1:0-653 GCF_000412655.1 Myotis brandtii
TTTTTTTTGTAAAGATAGGAACTAGGTTCTCTTTATATAACAAGGTGTAAAACCATTTAACAAAGGCATATATACCAGAGCTGTGCTCAGGCTCAACAATATTTCCCTGCCAGCATTACAATCCTAGGAGGGTATCTATTAGTCTACAAAGGTGCAGAGAATCCTAAACGAGAACATGCATTTATATTTACCTTTTATACTGGAGTCCTTTATATCCTCCAGAACTACTTCTGCCCTAAATTATACCTCTGGGCTGCAAAAGAAAAGCCTATCCCATTTGTGCTAGTCTGTTAAGGCACCTCTTTTGTAGCCTGAAATCCAAGTGTCTGTGTGGGGGGCAGACAGCAGTCCGGTTACCAGCAGTTATCACTCAGCTACAAGGAATTTGGGTGACTTCTTAAACTCCATAATTCTGAGGTCTCAGATTTGGAACCACTAGTAAGTTGACCCCGAAATAGGCTTGGTAAGAAGTAATGCAACTAGTTATGGCAAGATAAATAAAATCCAAGGTTAAATTACAGTTTTCACAACTTTTCTGTTATTTACTTTCAATTCACGGAACTCTTGTTTCCTGCCCAATGGCTAACTGAAAGTTGAATATTTTCATCTATTCCTATGGTTATATTCACGATCTGTAGCCTCTCTCAGGTAGG
>NW_005298177.1:0-653 GCF_000412655.1 Myotis brandtii
ATTAGGGAATTGCAATTGAAAACAATGAGATACCACTACACACCTATTCAGGTGATCAAAATTTAGAACACTGACCGATATATTGTCAATTAAGTCCTCCTCAATGAACTTAGTGATAAAATGGAAAGGTGTGGACAGCAGAATATGATTAATTAAAGATTAAATGTAAAATATTGGTGATAATTTTCCTATGAATGTCTAGTGCCTTTTCAACTCAGTATTTTATTAACATTGACATTTTCTTTTGAGCAGTCCCTTGGGTTTGCTTTTGTTATGGGTTTTCTTAAAGTTTTGTTTGAACACTTAATGCTGGCAAAGATACGAAGTAACAGAATCATTCTCACATTGCTGGTAAGAATGTTAAATGTACAAAGCCACTGGAGAAAAAAGTATGACTATTTTTTACATACACTTACCATAGGATATAACAAATTCTTGGGCATTTAACCCAGAGAAATAGAAACTTACATTCACACAAAAACCTGTAACCAAATACTCAGAGCCACTTTATTCATTATAGCCTCAAGCCATAACACCCAAATGTCCTTCAATTTGTACATTTCAAACTGACTGGGCTACATCCATACAATGGAATCCTATTAGGCAATAAAAAGAAATAAAACATTTTTTAAAATATATTTTTATTGATTTCA
>NW_005298178.1:0-653 GCF_000412655.1 Myotis brandtii
CAACCATTTTTACCTATAGTATAAAATAAGGTTTTACTTTTATTTTAGTCATCATCAGCATCAGCATCAGCATCATCATTTTCAGTATAAATGTGTAAAGCCAGTTGTCTAGTCCCCTTTTAATTTTTTAATATTTCATTTCCCCTAAGATATAAGTTTCCTTTTAAGTCTGAACATTATTCTGAGAATTTTTAAAAACAGCAAGACAGATTTTACTGAAAAAACAATAGGGGATAAACTATTGCAGTCAGGGAGAGAGAATACATCAAGGACCAGTAGAAATGTATGGCCAGGGGGCAGTGTCAGGGAGATAATGAAAAATGGCTAAGAACTTGGTTAGGTATCAAGGGTAATGGGGGAGGAATTGAGAAGTACAAATTGGCAGTGACAAAAATATTCATGGGGATATGAAGTATAGCATAGGGAATATTATCAATAATATTGTGATAACTGTATGGCAACAAACTGGTACTAGACTTATGGGGGTATCACTTGTAAGTTATATAAATATCTAATCAGTATGCTGTACACCTGTTGGCACAATAATAAATATTGTGTCAACTGTAATTGAAGAGTGAATTAAAAAAATTAAAATGCTAAAATAAATGTATGTCCTTGAGTATCCACAAATGTATTTGAGATATAACCATTTC
>NW_005298179.1:0-653 GCF_000412655.1 Myotis brandtii
CTGTGAGCTTATGTGATTGATAAACTGTCAACAGTCTCTTCCATTCAGTCTTTGGTGTTGTCATTTCAACCACCCCTGTAACCTAGGGTGGGCACCACTCCTTCACCAATGAAGTGAAGAAGAGGTGGTTTAAACAGATGAGCTCCTCCATCCCATTAGAGAACACAAAGGGAAGTTGCTGAAGGGGAAACATTTATAATTTCCGTTCTAGACAGGTCCAGCCCTTCTCACCTCCCTTATCTGGTTCATCTGGTGAAATCCAGAGGCTCCACAGCTCCCCAGGCAGTGAGGCTCCCTTTGTTCTAACTTCGCCTGGACCTCAGAGGCAGAGCGCGGCCTGGTGCCCATTATAAAGTGTGAGTTCTCCCCTTCTCAACTGGAACCTCACGGCTGGGAGCTTTAGGGATTTTAGGAACACGGGTGCGCAGAAAATCACGGGCATTATCAGTAGAAGATAAGACAGGCTGAGTCGCCCTGTTTCATTGTCAGGAAACCAGGCCAAGGTCATGGGCGACAGATGAGTGAGGACACACACGTGTTTGGTGCTGAGCTAAGAGATAAGCTGGGCTGTGCTGGACGTGCTGAGCCTGGAAGAGAAACTGGTGGAGCAACATGGCTAGCAGCGTCTCATGGTGGCCACTCTGTGTGTTGAT
>NW_005298180.1:0-653 GCF_000412655.1 Myotis brandtii
TTGCCTCTCTCTTCTCCTCTGTTCTCTCTAAGATCAATTAAAAACATTACTAATATAAATAAGAATATTATAACAATGGTGAACATTTATTGGCCACACTCTATGTTTAGGTTGCATCGATTGTCTTATTTTATACTCCCCAAATCTCCTAACATAAATATAAACATTATCTTCACTCTACAGATTACAAAATGGAAGTAAAAGAGGAATAAAATAACTTCTCCAGTGTTACGCAGCTTCGGGTGGGAAGAATTTGGTTTTGATAGCAGAATGTCCAAACCCCCAGTGCATTGTGAAGGAAGAGAATTCGCACATGCCAATTCAGGCTGTGGGATAGGCCAGAGAACAGTGCACCAGAAACAGGGTACATCAGTTGTGCTCCTCAGTGGACAGTAGCCTGTGAGGCTTGGACACAGTTGTTAAGCTCAGGAATCAGTATTCCTGTTTTAGGTGTCTATCAATGCCCTAGAGTTGAAAGTTAAAAGTTTCAAAGAGCTTCTTGGCAAAGTTGACTTCAGTGTTCTAAGAAATTCTAAAGTGATGGTAGGCTCTGTCTCACTCGCTCTAAAGACAACCTGCTTAATGAACTAAACTCTTCAATTATAAAAGACCTAGATGCCAAATTATGTTCACAATGTCCTTTATTAAAAAAA
>NW_005298181.1:0-653 GCF_000412655.1 Myotis brandtii
TGGGGCACTTTTTGCAGTTAAGACTGAAGCTGTCAAAGAGGTAAGCATACTTTATATCTGTAGGGAAAGTTAAATTGTTAAATATCTGTGAAATTAGGGTATATATCTGTTTTTAGTAATGTGCTAGTGAAACCTGAGAGGGATTAACAGTAGACTGGAATGAATGCACCTCCACAAGTTCGCTTCTCTTTTTCATGTTACCTGTTGGTGTTGATCTCTTTTAAAGCAGACACTGTTGTGTGTTGAATTTGTGAACAGTATAGATGTAGTTCATCCTACCAGTGCCAGGACAAAATTATTTTTTTAATACTCATGTATTTTTCAAAAAGAGATCCTGAAAATAAGAATAACATTCCAACATTTTGTCAATGTTTTTAAAAATTGAGCTATATTTAAGACTCTGTTATTCCTAAATAATGTTCAAAGAATGATGCTAATATATATAGTTACTTTTTTCTTATATTTTTTTCCTAGGAAAACTTTTAAAAGGCAAACCTATCAATAAGAGTAACAAATTACAGTATGTCCAGTGTTAGGACAATAAATGTAGGTGTCTCAAGTTTAACTGCAAAAATGTGTTAGTTTCTTGGTTTCTAAGCTCTGAAATAGATAAGTTAAACTGAGTCATAGCTGTACCAAGAAGTACTTAAGGA
>NW_005298182.1:0-653 GCF_000412655.1 Myotis brandtii
ATTTGGCCTGTTAGCCTTTGAGTTTGACATGCTTAGTGTAGCAGCTGACCCCCAAGCCATCCTGCCACGCCCTCACCCCTCTAGGGCTCAGTTCAGCTTGTACTCCCCCCTGCCCACATTTCCCAGGGCGGCCCCACCCATTGCCCAGGCAGTACCTCCCACTGGGTTATAAGGTCCTTGGTGGATGAGAAGGTGCACAGCTGGGTAGAGGAACCGGCGATAACTCGGGGAAGGCCGCCCACGGCCCCACGCCACAACCCCACCAGACCATGTTTCTGGCCAATCTCGGTTAGCGCCTGAAACATGCCCTGGGAGGGGGAAGACCATGAGGTGGGGTTTAGTCACCCTGGCATCAGGGGCTGCCATCTCCTAACACTGCTAAGGATGGGTCCTCAACAGGCATCTGATGTCTGGACAACCAGTTGTGTGTGAGCTTAACACCAGAATGTGGCCCTTCCATTGTCTACCACCTCGTTGTTCCCTCCCTTGCCATCCCAGACTAGGGCATATGGAAGTGAGGACATTAGCAGACCAGGAGAACAGGGCAGGAGAAACAGGTGCAGAGGACTAGAGGATCTGGGGAATGGGTGGGAAAGAGGGCCTGGGTGGACGTTAGGGGCAGAGTGAGGCTGAATTGATTGGCTGAGCAGAGC
>NW_005298183.1:0-653 GCF_000412655.1 Myotis brandtii
CCCTGGGCTCAGATCTTGAAAGCCAGCGAGATGGTGCGCCTCTTTGGCCCTGAAGGCAGCCATCCCGGTGTGCCCCAAAGCCTGTGGCATCCCTGTCTGACACACGGTGCCCCGTCTCTGTCAGCTCAGGCAGCTTGTGTCCACCACTCCTTTCCGCAGCCCCACTGAAACCCCAATACCGCCCTTCTCAGAGCATCATGGAAGGCGGGAGAGACAGACCTATCCCAACAGAACACGTGGACCTTCTAGCCATGGCATCTGCATGAGCAGGAACACGGCAGCCATGAACGATCCCTGGGATCCTCTTGTCTCTTCTCAAGAAAGATGGAAATAAAATGAGGTACATGCCCACATCCTGGGCATCAGCACCCCTATTCTGCTTCACCCACTCAGTACCAGGACAGGATAGAGTCCTTTGTGGGCTCCAGGCGTGGCCCTAACTGTACAGAGGATCACACTTATAACCAGACCAGCCTCACCCACAAGACACCTCAGAGATAGGAGTACCCCCGCACACCCCCAGAGTTGCTCTGACTCTTCAGAGCTCCCACTCCCCCTCCTCCGGTCCAGTGATGATGGTCAAGGACAGTGGGAGCGGGGCTGCCAGAGGAAGGCCACATGATCTGTAAGACACACAAAGCAGACACCTTAGA
>NW_005298184.1:0-653 GCF_000412655.1 Myotis brandtii
TTTTGAAGAGAGTTTGATTGTAGGTTGAATAACAATTATACTGTAGTCACATATTTTACTGTTTTCATTGGTATGGAAATTACCTTATTTATTATATTCTTAAAGTAAACAAACTTTTCTTTAATATAGAGAAATGAAGTAGAAAACCTGATTCACTGATCACTACTTCAAGGAGAAAAGCCTAATTTAAACAAAAATTATTTTTAGAGAATTTCCAGAGGGTCTATGTATGAATATAAAGCAACTACATCACTGAGTGCTTATAAACTGCATTCAATTGCCTGAGAGAAAAACGAACACAATGACCTCTAATTTAAAAGTAAAGAGCTTTCTGGGAAGGCAACATCATAATCACTGACACACCATTCCCGGTTACAAGTGCTTTCATATAAATTATCTCATTTAATTATAACAAGAAGAAATGTATTATTATTCTCATTTTAAAGAATAAGGAAATGAAAGCTCAGAATGATGAAGTAACTCATTCAAGGTTACTCAGCAAGTAAGAGATGGAACTGGTACTCTAATTTACATTTTCTGATGCGGTGTAGCACCCCAATCTCACTGTCATATAAAATTTCATTAAGTACCCCTGAAATGATGGTACTCGAATCACTGACACACAGAACAGGTTAAGTAAAGAGGGCCTTTTT
>NW_005298185.1:0-653 GCF_000412655.1 Myotis brandtii
GTGATGAACTCCTTTAGCTTTTCCTTGTCTGTGAAGCCCTTTATTTGACCTTCAATTCTAAATGATAGATTTGCTATCTTCTTTGGTGAAGTGCCTGTTCTTTCATGATCTCTTATTGTTTTTGGTGTTCTACTGTTGCACTACGATATGTTCTAGAATTGATTTGTTCTTTTTACCCTTCTTGAGATTTATAATGATTCCTGGGATGGTTTTGTGTCTTTTATTAATTCTGAAAAAATTAGAATCCATCTTTTCTTTAAATATTCCCTCTCTCACATTTTTATAATCTCCCTTTCAAACTCTGTTTATATGTATGCTGGATTCTCTCCCTGTCTTTTAACCTTTTTCTACATATTCAATATTCTATATATTAGTTTATTTGTGTTATATTTTATATGAATTTTCACATAAGCAACCCAGTCTACTAGTTCTTGCTTCATCTCCATCTAATCAGCTGTTTTAATCCTTCCACTGATTATTTTTATATTTTAATTATTTTAGTTTTTAGGTTTTTTCCTAATTTTTTTTTTCAAAACTGTCTGGTGATCTTTGAAAATTTCTTCATATTTTTCATTTCTGCTTTTATTCACTTAAACATATGCAGCAGCCTGGCCAGTATGAACCAGGAGGTCATAGTTCAATTCCTGGTCAGG
>NW_005298186.1:0-653 GCF_000412655.1 Myotis brandtii
TGAACATCTTATAAGAAAATGATTAAAACTATTCTCATTCTATTAAAATTTTGTGTCTCTCCAGGAAAGGTCTTCACAGAAGAGTGGAGGGTGTCCCTTTACCAATCATTGGATACTCACTAATCCTTTGTCAATGCTTTCTTTCTGACAGAATAGAAGAAGGAGGTGAAGCCACAGAAAAAGCAACATTCAGCTTCCTCAGTCATCAATGGCATTACAATATTAGAGGAGGAATTTCAGTAATTTCCATTGTAACTCAAAACATAATTTTGCTATGGAAGTAAATACAGGGTGCCAAATGTGTATGGATACAAATATAAAATATAATATTCATGTGATCTATTTAAGGTTATTTACCTTCACAATTCCTGGTTGTAGAAGTTTATTGTCACCTGCATTAAAACAGTCTCTGTGCAAATTGTTCTCTATCACATCACTCTTCTTATTTTATTCATAGGACTTCTCACAATTTGAAATTAACTTGATGGTATTTGTATTACTTGTTTATATCAGTCCCATTCCAGAATGTAAGATTCATGGAAGCCAAGTTCTCATCTGTCTTGGTCACATATATTTAACAGGTGCCTCTATCACAGCACTTGTTAGGTGCTTATTATAAACTAGAGGCTCGGTGCACAAAATTTGTGCACAGG
>NW_005298187.1:0-653 GCF_000412655.1 Myotis brandtii
ACCATGAGCCCAACAAGGGCATCGTACATCTTCGTAGCCCTGGTCTCTGGCACAGTTTCTGTCTATCATAGGGCCTCAAAAAATGTTTAATGAACTAATAATGACTACAGGAAATAGTGGTCATTTGGGGCTTGGCAGTAAAAAACCTTATCATGTGCCCTACATTATACATCCTCTCGTGAGCATGCTATCTTTGAGATCAAATTGAACAAATAACAAACAGGTATTACACAATAACAAACAGTTACCAAGGATTAGGTGTTCCGTACATGAGTCCAAAAGAGTATAATACCTGTAATCGAATGGTTGTGTCCATCGAGTAAGTCATAAAAGAAAGGCCATCGTGTCCTTTTCCCACGTTTTGTCATCTGTTCTCTCCCAGGGAAAACCTGTAAGAACCGTGTTCCACAATGCTTGTGTCAGTGTGACTTTAAAACATAGGTAGTTTGATTTTCTGCCTAAAACTCACATCTAACATTTGACTTTATTGCCAAAAACTGTGGATATGAACTTTTGGTCCCTAAAAAGTATTGCTTTTAGGTTATAGCTTTGCTGACTGTTGGAAGAGCAACACTTTCTCACTCCTGATTTCCCTGCCATGTGGAAGCACCTTCCATCACAGCCCCGGCCTTGCTCTCCCTTTCATCCACCCC
>NW_005298188.1:0-653 GCF_000412655.1 Myotis brandtii
TGGAATACAAGATACACAATAAAGAAGTCAGTGAAACAGCTTTAAAAAGAAACAGCGGTCGTTAACTCCCACAGACACTTCCTATTTCCTCTACCCGTTCAAATCTGACCCATCTTCGAGGCCCAGTGCGGAGCTCACTCTTCGGAACAGATGCCTCCTTTTCTAAGTCCCCACAGCACCTCCTCTCTGTGCCATGTATTTAATGCTATTACTCACCACCTAGGAAAGTTTTCCTTTGCAGATGCATTGACTGCATCTCTCCAGTTCTATGGATTGGTTCCATGTTTTTCTCTTTGGTGATCTTCATAGCCACCAGCACATCTGGCATTTTTGCAGCAAGCTTGCCAGATATTATTATTTGAATTCCTTTTATCCTCTTATGTTCATCAGACATGGATTATAGAGCTCAGTACACGGAGGAATGTAAGCAGAGGAACGCATGGAGTGGACTGGAGGTGGGGCAGAGCAGGATTGTCACGTGTAGGAACATTTTAAAGAGAAGGGCCCAGCCCCTTGTCAGGTGTAGAAGCAGCAGTAGAATGTGGACTTGTTTATATGCGTTCCTCCCGGCTGTAAGCTTCATAAGAGCAAGGACTGGCTCCATTTAAAAAATTATTTATTGATTTTTGGGGGGGGGGAGCAAGGAGGGGGTG
>NW_005298189.1:0-653 GCF_000412655.1 Myotis brandtii
ATTAAATTCAAAATATTTTGGCAGTTAATTGGTTAACACTACACTGCTGAACATAGGGCTTCTCTTGGGCAGGATAGAAACCCTCTGTCATCATACTTAAAATTCACAGTGCTGAACTGAATCTAAAAAGTCATTTGCTTTCCTTTTCATTCATTTACTCATCCAATAAACGTTTATTGAGTTTTATAATGGCCTAGGCACTGTTCTTGATGTTAGAATACATAAATAAGAGAGCAAAGCTCCCTGTTTTGCTTGTTAGTGATACATGAATACAAGAGGAGACATATGAGAATATGTTTCCAAACTTTAGCATTGAGTTTCTTACAAGATCACAAACTTATTCTGACAATAGGTTCTCAGTTTTTGCAAGTAGAGCTACAAAGGACTGTATTCATTTATAGACTTCACTCCCTCTTCTCATCATGACAAAAAGAAACAGTCAAGTATTATTAACTCCTGATTTTTACTAAACTCCAGTCCTTATCAATGTATCTTCAAAATAAAAATCCAAAGCTCTACTGGGAAAAATGCTTTGAAACATTTCCTCGATAGCATAAAATATTACATTATTTTCTTATTGTCGCAAACTTTATCTACACTGGTAAAAATCATCAAAAATTTCTGAATGACCTGAAATGAAATGTTAGCACATT
>NW_005298190.1:0-653 GCF_000412655.1 Myotis brandtii
GTCCCGGCCTCACACCCCCGGTGTGAGCAGCGTCCTGCCCATGTGTGGAATGTGCCATCGAAGACCGAGTCCAGACCTGCGGGGTCCCAGCCTCTCCCTGGACGAGGGTCCTGCCCGACGGCACTTCCGGCAGCGGGTGTGGGGCACGGGGACGCAGAGCTGTGTCACGTCCCAGCCCACAGCGGCCCCAGGTGCCACAGAACCTCAGCAGGAGCCAGGGCGTCCTCCTGGACAGCGGTCTTAGTGCTGAGCCGCTGGACAGAGGTCATCTCAGATGAAAGCCAACACCAGGCATGGCTGTGAGCACCAGTGTGCGTGATGGTTCCGAAGATGCGCGCCCAGAGCTGCCTTCCACCTCCCACCCCCAGGTCAGGCCGAGGCCAGACTTCAGCCGAGACCACCTCCCGTCGGAGCTCATCCCGTCCTGTCTGGCTCGCTCTGCTCTTGGGAGGTGTTCCCGGAAGCCCACTCCCTGTCAGCCAGGAGCTTCCATGCCCTGCGTTGGGCTCTGCCTCAGTGAACCTGACCGAAGGCGGCAGCCCCTCGAGGGAGCCCTGAGGCCTGGAGTGTGGTCACGGGGCTACCCGCACAGAGATGAGTATCCAGGGGGTGTGGCCACCTGCCTGCCGAAACGGACATGTGATCCAAGTGGA
>NW_005298191.1:0-653 GCF_000412655.1 Myotis brandtii
AATTAGCATATTATGCTTTTATTATTATAGATCATTGCTTATGGAGGCCTCGCTGTACCAGATCATTATATACATTGCTTGAAATCTCTATAGTGAGGCTGCATGCGGGAGACATGCCTACCCTCGCCTGACACACCTGGTACCAGGAAAGCTTTATTACTTAAGAGGTTGTAAAGGCCAAAGGCAGGAGTTGAATCAGGACTGTCTGCCTCCCAGGATCATTTTCTTTCACTAATTTGGTAGGCAGAACTCTAAGATGATCCCAAGATTGCCCATTCCCTGGTGTGTGTGCCCGCCACAATCCTCTGCACTCTAGAATGGAAAATCACTCCTGTGATTGTTACATTATAAAGCAAAGAAATTTTGCAGATGTAATTAAGCTTTGACTTAGAGTTAATCAAAAGAGAGATTATTCTGGGTGGTCCTATTCCAATTAGGTGAGCCCTTTAAAAGCAAGGCTGGGCCCCTCCCTGCATCAGAGAGATCTGCCTCCCTCTGGCCTTGAAGGAGCAAGCAGCCTGAGTCCTATAGCCACAAGGGACTGAATTCTGCCAGCAAACCAGGGATGCAGGAAGTTGATCCTAAGCCTAAATGAGATTACAGCCCCAGACAACACCTTGGTTTAAGTCTGGTGAGACCCTAAGCAGAGAACC
>NW_005298192.1:0-653 GCF_000412655.1 Myotis brandtii
TTATATAGGATGTATATCAGATCATCCTGTTTATACCTTACACAATACAATTTTTATTAAAATAGTAGACAAAAGAAAATAAATAAAAATATGTGGACCTTCAGACTCAGCCCCTTGGTGTGCATGGAGCACTAATGGATATTCTCAGCATATGGTTTGGTCGTGGTACAACTTAACTGTTAAGCTGCTCTTTCCTGGACGCTACACTTTCTGAAATTACCACTTAAGGGTAGGAATGACTCAGTCTACGTTCTGTCTAAACCAGGGCCATTTGAGATTTACATTTTGATCACTAATCATTTGACAAGCCCTTTCCACTGGCCCGTTATTCCTATTGAAAAGACGCTTTCATCTCATTACAGTTCTGATCCAATTATGCTTCTGAAGTGCTTGTCTTGTGTCCTCTGTCTGAAACGTCCTCCATCCGGTGCACGTAGAGGGAGACGTCTTTATTGTCTAGCCACGTCGCTAGGACGTGCACACAGGCAGCACTTGTAAAAATTCACACCTGCACCCACGTCTCAGAGACGCACCTG
This sequence comes from Myotis brandtii, assembly GCF_000412655.1. Classification (NCBI taxonomy): domain Eukaryota; kingdom Metazoa; phylum Chordata; class Mammalia; order Chiroptera; family Vespertilionidae; genus Myotis; species Myotis brandtii. Next base: position 537 of record NW_005298192.1, read on the forward strand.
CTTCCTCACCCACCGTCACCATCCTCTTCATCATCCTCTTCAGTCTCTCCTTCTGTGGGCTTTTTTCTTTCTTAAAAAAGTATGTTTTTATTGATTACAGAGAAGAAGGGAGAGGGA
>NW_005298193.1:0-653 GCF_000412655.1 Myotis brandtii
ACAGGACGCCAGGCACAGGGATAGATTAGAAATGAGATGTGAGAATGAACATGAGGAGGTCACGGTGATGTGCTGGGGTCAGTGCTGTGAGAGTCATACTGCCCTGGATGAGGGGGAGGAACTTTCCTCAGGTGCTGGCCCTGGTGCTCTGGACTGAAATGTCATGTCCAAAATTGCTTTATTGGCCGAGTCTTTTGCTAAGACGAGTGTAGGCTTTAGAATCAAAAGGACTTGGGTTTGAATGTAGGTTTCATCAATCATTAGCTGGGCAACCTTGGGCAGTTTATTGAACTATCCTGAGTTCATGTTCCTCATCTTTAAAATGGGGATGATTGACACTCGACCTTACAAGCAGAGAAGAGTACAGCATGAGCGTTAAGACTGCACCTTGAGTAGCTGTGTCTAAATCCCAATTCTGTGATTTAGTAGGCATGTGCCTGCATAAGTTCTTAATGTATTTATAGATGCAAATCAGTAATAGGGATAGTTATATACCACATGATGATTTTTTTAATTTAAATTAAATTTCAATTTATGTTTTTAGAGCAGTTTATATAAGGTTCACAGCAAGATTGAACTGAAAATACTGAGTCTCCTCACACATGCACAGTCTCCTCCACCATCAACATCCCCCACCAGAGTGGTACACTTGT
>NW_005298194.1:0-653 GCF_000412655.1 Myotis brandtii
AAAAAAATAAAACAGAAATTAGAAGTCAATATTAGGAGCTTTTATTAGGTTTCTAAAGTTTAGTAGAGAGCAAAGCAGATGGAATCAAGTTTTAACCCCAACTTCATTGTTTATATCAAGCCTCTAACTATATTAAGCTGCCCCCAAAATGCCAGTTCATAATTAAATTTATTTTCAAATACTTGTCAGAGTTTAGTCTTGGCCAGGAGCACTTCCTACCTTTTGAACTTTCAGACTGCTGAGCTGAGGGAAATGGCTGGAGTTTTTCTTTGAACAAAAGCCTGCATGGATTTTTTTGAACTTCTTATTTATTCAAGTGTTCTGAATACAAATGAACCACCTTGGTTGGATATTTATTATTGTTCACCTGCCTTGACACAGAAACTGCAAGCGCTATGATAAATGGGCTGAAGGGCCTGGTCTCACTGTGGTTGTCTTCTCCTGAAATCTTATTTTGAAAATCTCTCACTGACACCCTCCCTGGTGAATGTCAGTGCCTGTTCTCCCAAGCCAGTGGTATTCAAAAGAACCTGTTCTTTAAATGTAAACTTAAAATTTCAAGCACACAACAGTGCTTTCATGAAATAGGGGTTTTGGTTGACTCATTATGAAACTGTATAAAGCAAAAGCAATCAGGAGTTTTAAAGACAAAA
>NW_005298195.1:0-653 GCF_000412655.1 Myotis brandtii
CTTATGCAGGTTTCCCTGATAAGTATGTATTCAGGGACATGTCTAAGAAACATAATATTGTGTCTCTTCAGACTGCTGAGTCTATTGGGAAAATAAATATTAATGAGGCGCATCAGATGTGTCCCACTTGCGTGGCTGTCAAGAAAGGTTTCGCTTCCCAGTCCCACCTCCGACCTCTCAACATTGAGGAAGAGGCGTCAGAGGGAGAGGGAGCCCTCCCACCACTGCTCCTGACACCCACGCTGGCTGGGGAGGGTGGCCTCGGCCCCTGCCTGGGCACCTGTGTCCACTTCCAGCTGGTAGTCCCAGCTCCCAGCTGCCCAGGTGGGCAACCTTGGGAAGATGCCTCTACTCTCTGGATCTTGGTGTCTGCTTCTTTTGGGGATCCTAAGGCAGCCTGCTCCCTCCCCGGACAGCTCAGACTTTTAAATATTTCTGCTGCCCTAACCCGTTTTGCTCAGTGGGTAGCGTGTTGGTCCAGGGACTGAAGGGCCATGGGTTCGATTCAGGTCAAGGGCACGGATCTCTGTTGCAGGCTTGATCCCAGGCCCCAGTCAGGGCATGTGCAGGAGGCACTCAATGGATGTGTCTCTCGCATCAATAATTCTCTCTTTCTGTCTCAACCCATCCCTTCCACTCTCTCTAAAAAAAAA
>NW_005298196.1:0-653 GCF_000412655.1 Myotis brandtii
AAATCTCCTTAAGTTTTGAGAATTTCATTGCTTTATTAGTTAGTACACTAAATCTCCTTAAGTTTTGAGGATTTAATTGCTTTATTAGCTAGTACACCCTCATAAAGACGTACTGTTGTTTTAGCATAAAGCTACAAAACTGAATGCAATTTATGAGGGATCGCACATCTGAGTAAAAATACAAATACTTAGGTTTTACTTGTTTGGAGTAATTTTCATTGTCATCATCATCATCATTACCTGATTTATGACTATGCCACATCCAAAAAGGTGTTTATATTAACAAAAATATAAATGAACACTTGCTTTAGTCAAGAGAGTTAAAACTTAATAATACAACTATAATTTCTCTAATTTAGCAAACAATGCTAAATCATTAATTAAAATGAAGTTTCAGATAAAGATTGTAAAAATATATTTTAATGTATATGATTGGATTACAGGTGAGAAACTAACCTTAAAATATCACCTGCCAAAATAAAGGAAAATAGAACTACCATATGATCCAGTAATCCCTAGGAATTAGACACCTAGTTTGCAGAAGTGACAGCAGCCCTACCACTCCGAGGTTTATATACAAAGGAAATTAAATCACTGCCTCAAAGAGATAACTGCACCCCCTGTTTATTGTAGCATTATTCACAATAGCAAAG
>NW_005298197.1:0-653 GCF_000412655.1 Myotis brandtii
AGGGGAGCCGCCGGGAGCTGTCCATGGCGGCCTTCAGGTTGAGCCCCGCCGGAACCCGGGCGTGGGGAAAGGCGATTGATTCTCCCCAAAACCCTCGATCCACGCTCAGCGATGACACGCGCGTGCAGACACGCCTCCGAGTCTCTCGTGTCAGTGACCTGCCTGCGGTGCCATTTCCCCGTCTGATCGGACGCTCGTCAGCGGCCCCAGCGCCCCTTCTCCCGGCATCGGGCCGGGTGGTTACAGTGCTGATGAGATCATTAAGGAGCCGGTCCAAAGCAGTTCAGAGAAAACAACAAGAGAGTGTGGTGAGCTGTGTGTGGAGAGGCGAACACTAGGTTCAGCTGCAAGATCCCCTCGAAACGGCGTTCTGTTTCAGGCTGTTTTCACCTGGAGATGTGTGCGCCCCCCTCCCCCACAGGTGTTGATCCCTGGATGGGCGGTGCCTTCCTGTTGGTGTGCGTGACCTTGAGAACAACACGTGCCTCTGACCGCGGGTTTCTGTCCTTGTGGAATGGCTCCTTATTCGGTCAACATAATAGAAACAGCCCTCGTTTTGCATTTAGGGACGAAGGTGTGAAGACTTGGGTATACTGGGCCGTCTTCCTCATTTCCCTGGAACAGTCCTCTCCGGGCCGCCCCCAGCCCACACC
>NW_005298198.1:0-653 GCF_000412655.1 Myotis brandtii
CTCAATGTCTGTATCCGTTGAACTCAAATGAGGCAAACCTCAGTCTTCTTAACCACCTGACCAAAACAGCATGCCTAAACAATGCCTGTAATTTCTAATAATCGATACATTTAACAAAATTTCATTATTTTAAAAAGGGCAGCTGAGTAAATCCTACAGAATTGGCATTATGGAAACTTTATCCATATTTGGCAGTATAGTGTCTGTTCTATAAGTCAATTCTAATTTTTCATTGTAGGAATCCTAAAAGATAAAGCATAAGGGATAGTTCAGCTGACACTTAGTCTTTGCCAACTGCATGATATGAACCAATTAATGTTCAAACCTTGGCTGTATCTTTTTAGTGATGACTAGAAACATAGATTCATCATCATCATAATCAACACATAATATTTCAGTCAAATGTCTTAAATGGCATAAGTGCAAAGGAATGCAAAAATGTCTTTTGGTTACAGCACAGATATTTGTGTAAAGATCTTCCTCCAGACATCACCCCAGAGCAACATATTATTTCTACTAAGAGTCAAGTGTATCTTTTCCAGTTTTCAGTAGCAAATGTAGAAGTGAGTATGTTAAAGCTCAAGAGTCTAACCCGTCATTAGGTAATGTAAGTCAAGACCTATCACAATGAACATAACTACAGTAAAAAAAAA
>NW_005298199.1:0-653 GCF_000412655.1 Myotis brandtii
AATGACATTTCCTTCAGTTACTGTAGCTTTTTGGAAATCAGTTTTCAGTGTCTTTCTTCTCCAACCAGCTCCACTGACAGCCTTCACATGGAAATAATTAACTATTGCCTTGGGTGTTGGGAAGGAGCAACAACTTCCAGACCCTGGCTATTAATTTAAGAAGGTTCATATTAGATACAGAATTAGTGTCATGCTTGATTCAGTCATTCATGTCTTAAAAAATGCCTCAGGCCACTTCTGGATGCCCCGAAAAGCAGCAGGAATTCTAGAGTTGCTCTGAACCCTGGTCGTGGCCATCAAAGCTGAGGAGAACACCCCAAGTACACGATTGCATGCTGGACACTGTGAGGGTGAGCAGAGGAGGAAGTCCATGTGCAGCCCTTGAGATGCCTCTACTCAAAGGGGGACCCAGGCACTCAAACACATCTCAAGTTTGAATAAGGTTTTGAACTCCCCAAAAGCTTGACAGCCAACTGATTTATGTTCAGTTACATAATAGGCCCGAGTGTGGAAGTAATAAAGGCCAGTGTCTACAGTGGTACCCACCCCTTTCCCTACGAGGTTCCCAATCCCTATCCCATCCATCTGCCCTAAATCATTTTAGCTATCACTCATGCTTCTCCCAACACACACACACACACACACACACACAC
>NW_005298200.1:0-653 GCF_000412655.1 Myotis brandtii
TTTTAAGAAACCACCATACTGTTGTCTACAATAGCTCTACCATTTTACATTCCCACCAAACAATTCCAGTATCTCTGAATTCTCCTCAACACTTTTTATTTTCTGGGTTGTTGTTTTGTTATAGCAGCCATCCTAATGAGTATGATGTGGTATCTCATAATTTTGATTTGTGTTTCCCTAATTAGTAATGTTGAGCATCTTTTTGTGTGCTTATGGGCCATTTATAATTCTTCTTTAAAGAAATGTCTATTTTAAGTCCTTAGCCCATTTTTGAATTGTGTTGTTTGGGTTTTCTTGTCATTGATTTTTAGTTCTCTATATTATGGATACTAATCCCTTATCAGAAAAAATTATTTGCAAATATTATTTCCTATTCTGTAGGTTGCTTTTTGAGTCACAATTTTCTTTTTAATTTTTATGAAGTCCAATTTGTCTATCTTTTTAGTTGCTTGTGCTCTTTGTGTCATATCCTCGAAGTTAACGCCAAATCTAATGTTGTGAAGATTTTGCCCTATGTTTTCTTCTAAATTTTTATAGATTTAGATTTTACATTAGTCCAGGACCATTTTGAGTTCATTTTTATGTATGGTGTTAGGTAAGATTCCACCTTCATTTGTTTGCATGTGGATATCCAGTTTTCCCAGCACTATTTG
>NW_005298201.1:0-653 GCF_000412655.1 Myotis brandtii
GCCACAGGGCCTCCCACGTGGAACGTGGTACCTGGCACAACCCATTTGGGGGCATGTTGGTTGCAAACAGACTTTGAAAAGAGAGGAGTTTGCGAACATATTGGTCCTATGACAAGATGGGACTCAGAGGTTTTAGAGGAAAAGAAATAGAAGCACAACTGCCTATTGGAGACGCCTCGGGCCTAATCTGCCCGTCTGTTCCCAGAACAACCGGCTCCGCGGGGCGTGTTCCCATATAAATAAGCACACGCACAGCAGCGCCCATACATCTCCCCTCTCCAACCGCTCCCTTCACGCTGCCCGACACCAACTCCCTGCCAACCCGGCCGAGCCGTATTTTTGGCCCAATATTGTTCCTGATCTCTCTATTGCCTCCTGGGGACCTGCCTTTCAAACATCGAATGCGGGTTTTCCCATGAATGCCAATGACGGATGGCTACGTTCTTCCTTCGAACGTTCCATCCTCCTGGACGCCGACGCTCTGTGACTACTTCCAAGACATCATTGCGCGGTGAATAGCAATTACTTGTAACAGAGGGGAGAGAAGGCAAAGGGCGTTTTTATTGGTTCTGGGAAGACTGAACTGCCTTGATCCAGCATTTACTGAAATTCCCCACCTCCCCCCTCAGAGTGTGATGAATGGCCGCCTCTAA
>NW_005298202.1:0-653 GCF_000412655.1 Myotis brandtii
AGGCACATGCACAGTGAATGGGGTGACATTGGGAAGGTGCTTGCTGACAGTCAAATCTAGGAATAGAGATCATTGGCCAGAAGGGTTGGGGCCACTATAAACCTGTGAAAATTTGGGACTACATAATCCCCCAAACAAAGGAGTTTCTCTCTCTCTTGGCTCTCTGGTTCCTTTGGCTTCACTTCTGCCCGTGTTGCCTCTATGTGGCTGTGCAGACCCCACATGCAATGGACTGATGGACTGCAGCGGGGAACACAAACTAAGCAAGCCTGATGCTGGGCTGGATCTATGCTCCCACATGGAGTGGAAACTGGACATTGACTTTGAACTTAGCTTTGCTGAAAGTGAAATGGGACTTTTTTTGGCAGGACAGCAGGAGAAGGTACCTTGGAAACTCAGTGGTTTCATTCCACAGAAATAAAGCTTTTCAAAATACCTCATCCTCCTGTGGGGGCCTCTGGAAATTCTTATCTCAGTGGTACCCCAGGAGCCCCCTTCCACCAGCAACTGATGGGGACAAAGAGCTTTCCCCTCTGATAATACAGAAAGCTCTTAGAAAAATAATTTGGGCCTCAGCTGGTCTGGCTCAGTGGATAGAGTGGCAGCCTGCGGACTGAAAGTCCTGGGTTCGATTCCAGTCAAGGGCACATGCC
>NW_005298203.1:0-653 GCF_000412655.1 Myotis brandtii
CACAGAAAGTGCGCACAAAAAATACCCAGCTCGGTGTGGCGCGGTGACCCCTGGTGTCCATTGACTTCTCTCCCCCTAAGCTTTCAGATTTTAATAAAAGCTCCAATTCTTAAACAGTCTGTTGTCAAGGGATATGTGCTCAGAGCTGGAAATGTGAGGGAAAAAGAAAAAAATCATAAATAACCCATCCAGAGCCAACAAATGTTAAAAATTTTAATGCTTCTAGTTGTTTTCTGGTGAATATTCTTTTGCACGTTGATTGGTACTGTTGATGCATTTTTAGCACTGCCTCTTTAATGGATAACATCAGCATTTCCTTTTAAAAAACATTTGAGTAAACCATTGTAAAACATTCCATTACATGAATGTTCTCTTATTTACTTGTCTGTTACATATTTTTGCACTCTGGTTGTTTCTGATATTTTCCATATTACAGATGGGCTATGGGAAGCATTTTCATTCATCATCATCTTTCCTTTTGAATGTCCTTTACTATCGATTTCTCTTAAAGAGCCAATGAGCATCTGTAATTTTTAGGAGGACTTAAATTCTAAGTAGAAAGTAGGTAGCACCCAATAGGTTTATTTATAAGGGTAGAGAAGGCTTCTGTTTTGTTAACTAAATATGTAGATCTAGCATGTACTGGATATAGT
>NW_005298204.1:0-653 GCF_000412655.1 Myotis brandtii
AGCTCAAAAGGTTCGCCATCACTGCTCTAGAGACATCCTGTTCAGGTTCAAATCCTGGCTGCAACTTATACCACCAGTAACTCAGTATAGATAACCTCTCTTTAAAAATGCCAATGATGTTATTAACTTCATCAAAATGTTCTTTTAAGAGAAATAATTTATTTAATTGCTTCAGACAGTACCTGAGACTTAGAAAAGGCTCAATAAATACTTTGTTATTTTCTAATTTGTATTATTTAAAGTATGTTATAATTCCCTTTACATGCTATATTTTCTATCTCAGAATGGTGCTATTCATGCTCAAAGATTTAGGTACTCTTTTAAATATTGAAATGTATAATTTTATATGTCTGGTATAGACTTCTATTCTGAGCTCCAGTCTTACTTTCAACACTTCTGATTGGATATCCCAAAGAAACTACAGTCACAGTAAATTCAAAATGGACCACATTTTTTTTTTCCCATTGCAAAGTGGGTTACTTTCCTAGCTTCCTTTGAATGGTACCATTATTAGCACAATGGCAATCACAACACTGATTATTGGTATTGATTAATCTCTCCTGTCTCTTCTCTTTCTCCTCTTTCTCTCTTATCTCTTCCATTTCTTTCTCTTCCCTTCCCTTATCTTATTCCATCTCATTTTTTCTGCCTCT
>NW_005298205.1:0-653 GCF_000412655.1 Myotis brandtii
TTTTTTTTTAAGGAGTTAATCAAACGGTACTCAACGCGGATGCACTTTCATCTAGAAATGGAAACAGCCCCCCAGTGTGGCCCAAATGCTGCGTGTGGAGACATCACTGGAAACGGAGATCTAAAACACGACTCCCCTGAATTCCAGGAACCCGGGCTTCTAATGCCGCTTCTACCTCCTCCTCGCTGTTCCTGTCACTCCCCTATCACCATGCGAGCTCCGAGGCAGCCTGCCGCTGCCCAGCCAACAGTCCCAGCCAAACTATGTGTCCCTCTCTCCAAGCTCCAAATTGCAGAATGCAGTGACTAGGACCTGCCTCCCAGGGTGGTTGCAAGGGGTAGAATTAGATACTATGTCTACACGTCTTTAGGGCTCCAAAAAGGTTAGCTGTTACTCATCATAATGAATTAAGGAATACACAGATGCTGGAAATACCGTCTGTAACCATCATGCCCCGGGTAATCCTCAAATAATGTTGCAATAATCACCGCTTGTCATTGAAACCTAGCTTTGCTAAGAAGGATTTTGGTAAACATGTTGCACAGAAACGTCCACACTTCGTAGCGGAGATGGAAATGAAATGAAGGTTTCTCTCTCAAAGTTCCAAACTGCATCCGCCTTCCCAGAGAGGCTGGGATAAGGTCCTTTCCCAC
>NW_005298206.1:0-654 GCF_000412655.1 Myotis brandtii
CCAAAATGACTTTCTTAATTCCACCCAGCAAATCAGTGCTAGACTCTGAGTTCTCTGAGGGCAGGTAACATTTTGCCATGTTCAATAAATCCTTATTGAAAAAATAGATGGTGGCTGGAATGGGATTAGGACCCAGGTTTCCTCAGTCTATTTAGTGCTCTGCACAGTCATCTCACTGTGCAAACTCCTGGACAATTCCAAATCTGTCTTGGACAGTGGATGTTTGTGATATTGTGATCTATAATGGGTATATATTTGGTCTTCATTCCCTTTTCTGGCATAGTGGTTCTAAAACTCTTGGCATTTCCTAAGTGATGAGTGGCATAGAGGAGTCTTATTGGGTTAATGACTTTGAGAAGGCCCTTAAGGATGGGACTGGTTGCCAGTGGAGCCAACCTTGTGATTAGAGGGTTATAACTTTAAGTCCTACCCCCTGGCTTCAAGGGGAGGTGGGGGGCTAGACGTTGTGTTCGATCACCAATGGCCAATGACTTAATCAGTCATGCCTATGTAATGGAGCCTTTGGTTTAGAGAGCTTGCCATACACATCTGTTCCATCTGGCTGTTCCTGTTATAATAAACCAGAGGCCCAGTGAACGAAATTCGTGCAAGGGTACGGTCCCTAGCAGCTGCCAGCTGCCAGCCGGGGCCTTC
>NW_005298207.1:0-654 GCF_000412655.1 Myotis brandtii
GATAGATCTCATGAATCTCAACTTTTCCTTTTAAACTACCGGACAGATTTCTAGTTTCTTCTGTTTTCTAACATGGCAAAGAAATATGAGGCTAGCTTGATTACTTTCAGTTTTTAGAAATATTTCTTCCTTTGGTTCTAGGCTCTCACAGCTTCCTACTTTTCTGTTTCTGGGGGTGCTCCTCACACATTTGTAATACTTATTTCTCTTCTGATCTTGAGTATTGGTACTCTTAGATGATCTATTTAAGCTCTTTCCTTCTCATGCTAAGCCAATGGTTAATAACTCAATCAAGTTTACACTTTAAAGCATTAGATAAGATAAATTATTTTCTTGGGAAATACAGATTGCCACAGGAATTAAAAATATATAAAGCTTTAAAAGACAATAATTAAGTAATTAAATTATAATTGAGAAGGTTGATATAGAACTGACTCTAAAAATGTTGCAATGACCTATTTTACCACACAAATATTTATGGAATTGCTGATTTCCTTGCTACATAAACTTTCACAGAAAATAGAAAAATATATAAAATATCATTGTTGATTTTATAAACCTAGATTAATCATGATACAAACACATGAAAACTATAGTAACAAAACTAAACTACTTATCTATTCTAGAAAATCAAATTCAGCACTACAGCAAAAA
>NW_005298208.1:0-654 GCF_000412655.1 Myotis brandtii
ATAGCTTAGCCAAGTTGACCCGTATGTAACCATCACAAGAAGCACATGGCCAAGGGCAGATGCAAGGACGTTGCCATGCCATAGATGAATCCTGGGAAGGCGGAGGTGGGAAATGGCTGAAGAGCCATCTAGAGAGCATGGTGGGGACACTGCAAATTCGTGTGCAGCAGGTGGACAGGCACAGAATATAGCAGGGTACAGGTCATCTGTCCTTTCTCTTTGCCATGGAGAAGTCCCTCTGACCTGAAGTAGATAAACAAGCATATAAGAGAGATTGAGGTTGCAGCTCAGGGTGCAGGAACTTCTGGGAGATGAGATGGGTGACCGCTTGTCTGGGGTTTAGAGGGATCACTGAGCACCGGGGGGAGGAGGGCTGCGCGCTTGTACTTGGCTTTTCATAGAGAGAACACACTGGATATAAACTGCTGGCCCATCTCTAAATAACGGGCAGGCCAGTGGTCTGAGCATTTAGAAATAAGGGGCTGCAGCGTGAGAGCCAGCTGGGGTACAGAGGTGAGACGGCACGTGTGCATATGCCCTCCTTGCAGAAATCCTGGCCCAGGGCTGCCTTCATTCATTCCCGTCAATATCCCTCCGGGACCTGAGCCCAGGCAGAGGGCAAGGGGCTTGCCCAAGATCCCGCCGCTGGTGTAT
>NW_005298209.1:0-654 GCF_000412655.1 Myotis brandtii
GATATGCTGCAGTAACAAATAACCCCAAGATTTCAATGGCTCAAAACAATAAAGATTCATTTCATGCTTACATCACATGTCGACAGCAAGTCAGCCGGGCTCTGCTCTGCATCTTCCTCCCTCTGGGACCCAAGCACACTGAGTGGTTGCTGTCTGGGATATTGCTGGATGTTGTGGCAGAGGGGACAGTGAGCTCTGCAGGGTTGCACACTCGTAGTGAAATGCTTTGGCTGTGAAGTAACACACTTCCACTCACAACTCATTGGCCACCTAATCACACAGTCTCACCCCAACAAAAGGAGCCAGAAAATTCAATCCTACTATATTCATGGAAGGTGGAGAGCAGGAAATATTGAGAATCTGATCAAAATCTCAGACTTTTAATTGCATATAGTGCATTAAGACACCATCTCTCCAAATGCTATGTACATGTAATTCCCGGGGATGCAAAGATCCCATGTATTGACTGACCACCAGCAAGGTTTAGAACAAAAAGGCCTCCTCCCTGACTGATTTTCTCTCTTGACTAGTTTTCATAACGATACTTAGCTGATCCTCTACACTTCTGAGAGTTTTTCTTTTTTTCCTCTTCTCTTTGTTTACTTTTTGAAAAACTGTGGAGTTTGTAAAAATGCACCCCTCCATCTCAAATCC
>NW_005298210.1:0-654 GCF_000412655.1 Myotis brandtii
TTTTCTGATGAATCATTTATATCATGTCATTGTGGGGGAATGAATGATGGCCTCCCAAAGAAGCTCACATCCTAATCTCCAGACCTGTGAACGTGGTACCTAAAATGTAAAACAATTTTTCAGATGTGGTTACATCAATTATCTTGAGATAAGGGATTATCCTGGGTTATCCAAATGGGCCCATGTAATTACAAGCATTCTTCTAGGAAGAACGCAGGAGGTCAGAGAAGATAGAAGATGCTATGCCATTGGTTTTGAAGGTGAAAAAAGAGGCCACAAGCCAAAGAATATGTATGTCCTCTAGAACCTGGAGAAAATAAGGAAATAGATTTTCCTGGAAGCCTCAAGAAGAATGCAGCCCTGCCAACACCTTGATTTTAGGCATCCAACCTCCAAAATTATAAGATAATATTTATGTTTAAGTTTGTGGTAATTGTTATAGCAGTAATAGGAAACTAACACAGTTAATTTAACATTTTGTTACAAATTATAGAAACAAAATAATAAAAATAATCAAATAAGTAGGAAACTAGGAATGCATGTCTTTTATAAAATATATGCTTTTAGAAGACTAAAAATTGGGGGAAATACTTTGGCAAATATTAGCAAAGAATTGGGTACTTATTTATTCATTTGGTAAACTAAGGGATTCTA
>NW_005298211.1:0-654 GCF_000412655.1 Myotis brandtii
GTATAAATGTACCACAGCTTTGTTATCCACTCATCTATTGATGGGAGTTTAGGTTTTGAAGTCAGAAAAATCCCAGTTTTACCATATACTAGTTGGGAAGGTTTCCTAACACCTTTGAGCCTCACGTTCCCCATTTGTAAAATGGGAATATTGTGCATGTATCCATAGCATTGTTGTGGGGGTCAAATAAGTTCATATGTAACGCAGCTAGCACAGTGTACGGAACATGATAGGTGTGCAGTTGAGGTTTCTTCCCTTTCTTCTAATGGGGGATGTGTCCAGTTGAATACACCCACGTGTCCTTAGCATGTGGTTCACCTTCAGGAATCCTCCCACAGTGATCTCTAGGGGAGTCCTGTCAGTGGTTCTGCCTTCCTGTCTCTTTCCTTTTCCATTTCTAGCTTGAGATGACGACCTTCTTGGGGAACATGATGTGTGTAACTGCTAAGGAGACAATGTACTTCCCAGAGCCAAGGATCAAACTTTTAATAAGTTCTTTAGTAGGAAAAGAGGGAGGAGCTGAGCCACCCTGTGGCTCTTCACCTGCAGTTCTGCATTCCTAGGACCAGACTCTTGGAGGCTGGATGAATGTAAACGACAGTGTGTAAATGAAAAACTAAACCTTTCTCTTCAAGTTTTTGGTGTGAGAAGAAC
>NW_005298212.1:0-654 GCF_000412655.1 Myotis brandtii
GTGTGTGTGTGTGTGTGTGTGTGTTTTGTTGTGTTTTGTGTGTGTGGGGGGGAGCCAATTATAAGTGTATGTCTCACATAGACACTGGTGAACTAAGAGGGAGTGGAGGTCAGCATATATAGTTTGATTCTGGAATAGTTATCTAGTGCCAAGGTATATTGGTGTAGGGGAGGAAACCTTCGCTTGGGCATCTTTATCACTATGCCCAGGATATTCAAATTGACATTTCCTTTTTCTATAAATGTCATCTTTTTACATATGAAAAGAAAAGCAAAAAATCATGAGCCTGGTTTTACATGTTCTTCTGGAGCTGAATGCCAGCCCACAGAAGTGCCACTGCTCATTTTTGTTTCCATTCAATGGAGCTACAGCAACCATCCCTCCTGTGATGCAGATACATACTGGATACTGTGATAGTCCTTGCCCTCTTCTAACAGTGCAATAGGAGAAAGCACACCTAAATGAGTACAGTATAGTGCATGGTACATACACAGCAGGTGCCTAATAAATACCTGTTGAGTGAATGAGATCTCAACGGAATGTGATAAATACAAAAGTAGCTTGGTTTAAATTCTGCAGGAAAACATGAGGGAAATCAATTATAGGTGAGGTGGTCAGGGAAGGCATCCTGGAGGTGGTGACAGGTGCCAGATT
>NW_005298213.1:0-654 GCF_000412655.1 Myotis brandtii
TCGAACACCGAAGTATTGCGCCTAGCAAACGTTGATGGGATCGAAGCGCTAGTCAAACATAGCCATCTCCGCTGGCTCGGACACGTCTGCCGAATGGATGCCGGTCGAATTCCCAAGCAACTATTGTACGGTCAACTGAAAACTGGAAAACGTGGCGTAGGTAAGCCCAAGCTCCGTTATCAGGATCAAATAAGATCTACACTCAAGAAATGCAAAGTGGATGCGCACGGCTGGGAGGACGTAGCCAGAGATCGCGTCGCATGGAGAACAAAAATCCGCCTGGGGATCCGTTACTTCGAACAGCAGCGTATCCTGATGTGTGAGAAAAAACGAGCCATCCGCAAAATAAATGACGGTTCATCTGCCGGTGTTGGTGTATCAGGGTACAACTGTCCTGCCTGCAGTCGTGTGTGTATCAGCGAATCCGGCCTAGCACGCCATCAACGAATACACACCAATCTGCCAACTAACCGATAAAATGTCTTATTGCATTTCTTGCACTGGTCCTTATCATGATTGGCAACTGCTTGCTGTTTAGTCGCCGTGGCTGTCTTTGTTCTGCTGTGGTATACTGTAAATACACGTTCTCCTGCTGCCTGTTTGTGTTGTGCTTTCCCCCGCCGTTTCCTCTTGTATTGCGCTTCCCCATGCTTA
>NW_005298214.1:0-654 GCF_000412655.1 Myotis brandtii
ATCAAGAACACTCATAGCTAACTTTTAGGGGCCACTGCAAGGCTTTTATAGTATCTGCATGATGTCATGACCATCCTAGGAAGCAGGCTCTACTCTCATGCCCATTTCACAGAAGGTGACACTGAGGCTTAAGAAGAGGGCAGGTGATGATCTCCAGTTAGTATCTCTAATAAGTGGAAGAGCCAAGATTTGGACCCAAGCCCTCCAGTCTGGAACTGAGCTCTCAACAGATGCGCTGGTCCATGCAGTCTAGTGCAGCCGCATTGCTCCAGCCCCGCTTCCTCTGGGACACGCAGTCCTTGTCCCTCCTGTCTCCTTTTGGAGGCTGAAGGGGGGAGGGCAGGGTTAAGCAAAACATAATCATGTCATCTCAGATTTGAATAGTTCAAACCAGTCTCACTCCTTTTGCCCTCGCAAGCCCTCTGTGAGGTGGCCAAGCTAGTATTTATCTCCATTTACAGAGGCTCAGCCACAGCAAGTGACCTGCCCAAAGCCACAGGCTCCAAGTCAGTGGTCTCTCCTTTGCCCACCCCTGATCGCAAAGAGCCTTGCTGTGCCCTTTCACACCGCATAGCTGTGTTCCGCTTAGGGGGCCTGCCAACCAGGGACCCCAGCGGCCAATCACAGTCCAGCTTTGTCCTCCTCCTCCCGCTC
>NW_005298215.1:0-654 GCF_000412655.1 Myotis brandtii
TGTGGACCTTAAGCGACAGCACCACACGCAAAGACCACAGCCTGGCAGGCAGCTTCCAGCATTGCATGGTTCAATGCTCGGGCCACGTAACTTACTTTGTCCCTGGAGGCTCCGTTCTGCGTGGAGCAGAAACATAATCTTCTAATTCATGGTAAACAATGAATATTCAAGTTCCTTTCCCTGCTCCCTTAGGGGCTAAACAGGGCCTCTCAGCGGGGGAGGAACTGGGCCTCGCTTGGTATCTGTAGACACTGATGTTTCTTGGTTCTGGTCTAAAGAAAGTATTTTTTCTTCTTAGGAGAAGCAAGTATTTAAAAACTCTTCTCATCTTTTCCTCGGGCTATAGCTTAAAAGAAAATAGAAGCCTCTGCTAGTCAGAACTTGACCTTCCTTTTTCCTTGCAGCTGACCTGAGGACTTTGCTTTGGAGCCATGGCAGCCTCTGATGCAACTGGAGAGGCCATGAGGCCGATGGGGGATGGACGGGCGCACACATCACTCAACCCTTCAAAACCCCAGATGGAGGATGAGGGCAGCTGCAGGGCCTAGTGTTATGGACCGAATGTGTGTGTCTCCCCAAATCCATATGTTGAAGCCCGAATCCCCAATGCAATGGTGTTTGGAGGTGGGGCCTTTGGGAGGTGATTAGGTTTAG
>NW_005298216.1:0-654 GCF_000412655.1 Myotis brandtii
AGCTTACTGAGTTATCATCCGGGGGAATTTGTGGTTTCTCCAGCAGGTAACTGACCCATCGCTGCCAGAGCCAGGCTCATCAGTTTTCCAACACGATGTTCATTGATTTCATGGAAGCCTGGGTCTTTTTCAGCAAGGGTGTAGTTTTATGCGGTGGTACATTTGCCCTGTACGTGAATTGGGTGATCAGATGTCTACACTGGCTGGCAGGCAGGGACACAGGAGAGACAGCTTGTTCGCTGGCCCGCATTCCCGACGGCTGAGAGCTGTAATCCTGAGTTTTACAACAGCGCTAAAGTCAAGTTCTCCAGGGACATGGCAGGCACCAGAGCCAAGGAGAAGCCTGGTCCCTGGATCACCCCCATATACCTCCTGGTGGGCACCAGGTGCCTGGCAGAGGTAAGACACAACCCCCAAAGCAGGGGGACAGCTGGGTTTTGTCACTTCTCCCAGACTCAATTTTTTTAAAGCTTCTCTGGGTCTCTCTGTGCCTACAGGGTGCCCACCTGACTACCAGCGGGGTACGTGGCTCCTTCCCGACCCTGGTATTTAAGGTTATACCTGGGCCTGATCTGAAACCAGAACAAAGGGGGTGCAGATGCTTCTTCGAGGGCAAGAGCTCCCCTGATGGGGGAGCCATACAGGTTTTATAAG
>NW_005298217.1:0-654 GCF_000412655.1 Myotis brandtii
ACCTATGCTGACTCCAGGTGACATCTCACTGGACATGTTCTCAGAAGCCCTGCACCAGGGTTTGAGTTGTTTTAGATTCTAACATGCCTGGTCTGACTCTCGGGGGAAAATATCTGTAAATTATATATTGCTACATGGTGCGCCAAGCATCAGAAGTTTGATTCCATGCAGCCATTTTTACAAGAATTATGTCTAGAAACCCAGAAATGAATTATTTAATACATTTCAAGTGAAAGTCATTGGGGAGGCAGGAAGAGTTAAACAGTTGAACCCAATTAAAATTCTTTCAGGAAATAAATTCAAACTCCTTGGATTCATGAATAAACGGCAGAATTAAATGTTTCAATAGCTGACTCATATGTGTTCTTTGGTGTTTGTAATATACATTTCCTCCCTGCATATTTGAGAAAGTGACCTTCCTCATTTGATCAATGAAACTCTCAAGCCCTTACTATGCCCGGTACCACGTTGGGTTCAGGATTACAAAGATGGATAAGAAGGTCTCTGTCCTTGAGCTTACCCATTGGTCAGGGTTACTATTAAATGATTTTACCAATTTCAGATAAATCTATTAATAAAATACTATGTTCCAGGCAAGCAAGGGCTTATAAAATGAGCATGACACAGGCATTCTTCCCAAGGTGTTTAATATCA
>NW_005298218.1:0-654 GCF_000412655.1 Myotis brandtii
GGCACGCGTGCCAGGGGTTGCCCACCCCTGCTCTAGTTCTTGTTGGAACAATGGCAAATAGGAAAGTCAGTATCTGATTAAGGCCACTAACATTATGCTAAGTATCTTTCGTATTTCTTATCATTTCATTTTCACAACTATTATTTTAGGTAATACTTATTCTCATTGTAGAAGAGCAAATTGAGGGTGAAATGTTATAAAAAGCCCTCCATGTTACCTCTAGGCTGTAGATTATAAGGCAAGATTTTAGGTCTGTTTTCTTTTAAAGCCCTATTCCTCCCTCCTCTGTCCTCTTCACAGATGCAGTAATAAGTTTTCTTCATTTTCTAGTCAAATGTAAAAAAATGGTTAAAAGATTATTTTTAGATGTCCTTATTGGACTATTTATGCGTTTATATTTCACCAAATAAGTAGAGACCTAAATGCAACATGTTCTCAACTACTAAGCACTAAAATTCCAACCATATTTGTGTGGGAGTTGTTTGAAACTCTTCCCAGGGGAAAATAGTACAGCTCATAATTAAGATTTCTGCTCAGTCCGGAGAGCTGATAGTGTAGCCGGGCAAACACAGTCATGGAACCATACAGCCTACCAACCACTTAGATGACTGTCTAAGTGAAAAATATTTTTTCATATACCAACTGCAGTATTCT
>NW_005298219.1:0-654 GCF_000412655.1 Myotis brandtii
TATTTCATTATCTCCCCTTCCCCTTCCCCACTCTCCATATCCCAACTAAGACCTTAACCCTCAGAATACCACTTCTCAAATTATGACCGGAACGCTGCTAGTACCTGAATCCTAAGAGACATGCTTCCTAAAATGCACACTCAGACCTCCGTTGGACTAACTGAATCAGAATCTCTGCTTTGGATAATTGTTGATTACAAGAATCTCTTGATTCACCAAGCCCAACCAATACTGCCCCAATACATAGCATCAGGGTAAGGTAACCCTGTAATTTATCATATAATCTAGGGCATTTCTGAAAGTGAAAGGAAATGCTATTAATAATTACACCAAGACAATAGATATAAACCAGGATATATGGTCTAAGCAGGGTTCCTATAGTGCTCTACACTCTGAGAATTTGGCTAGTTTTAGGGTTACTTTCAACTAATAAGTTTATTAAAATTATTCTAAAATGTAGTGCAAGAGCATTATACTAAGTCTAAAAACATAAAGAAACAAACATAAGATCCATATCCAGTTCTGGTGCCCAGTCCAGATGGAAAGAGAGATCACATGACAAGAGGCAATAAGTAGCAGCAGAAATGATGTGTGAGTCTCTCAAAAGAGAGAAGCAAGTTTTGAAATACACCTTAAAGCAGCGGTTCTCAACCT
>NW_005298220.1:0-654 GCF_000412655.1 Myotis brandtii
AAAAAATGGTCCCTGTTCTCAATCCCTTATGTATCTAGCTAAGTTTAGCCAAACTCAGTGCTTATGAATTTCTGTTCTCTATAGACAAGCTTTTTAACAGGGGTTGCTGTTCTGATATTCATGCATATGAAGTCATCCCAAATGAGGTTGTGTAAAGGAAGAAAAAGAGGCATTGCATTTGTTCATGGGTTCTGTTGGTTAGAAACTTGGACAGGAGCAGAGAGGAAGCACCCTGCTTCTCCATGGAGATAACTCTGCTGAGACGACTCAAAGCCTGAGGTGACACAGACCACGAGGCTGGAGTCGGGGTAAGACCTGTTTATTCTTATATCTGGTGTCAGAACTATGAAGACTCAAAGACTAGTACTGACAACGGTAACATCTACACATGGATGCTCCATCTACATTAGCTTTCTGACTGTATGATGGCTTTGGGATAGACAGAATTCCTACACGGGGGCTCTGGGCCTCAAGCACAAGTGTCCCAGGAGACAAGGTGAAAGATGTATGTCACCTTTTATGAGCTACTTATGAATTTCCACGACTGCCACATTCTATTGATTATAAGCGAGTCATAGCCCACTCAGAGTCAAGGAAAAGGAACATTGACCCTCCATTTCTGAAAGGGAGGATATCAAGAAATGTGTGACCATT
>NW_005298221.1:0-654 GCF_000412655.1 Myotis brandtii
TTTTTTTGCTTTATCCAAAGATTAAGTCTGCTTTAGTATAGAAATCTGAAACCATCATTTACGGTAAAAATGTTCCAAGCAATAAGGGTTCCTATCTTATTAATGGGGATTTTTTGAGTGGATATGCATCTTAAAAAGGTCTTTTTCTCTCACTTTCTTCTTTTCATCATATGGCAGGTTGGTGCCTGTGGGCCCGCCTTTGTTTTATGCGGAAGCTGGCCGCTCAGCCCGCCCCTTCCCTGGAACACTCTGTCCCCGGCCGGGTTCCAGTATAACCTCCCACTGCCCGTCACTACCAGCGTTTCTGGACGGCTTTCGTAGGGAGCCTCTCGGTGAACATCGTTTCAGATAAGTCACTTTCTTTTCCTTTCCCCATCCGCCTACCAGCTTCTAGTTTGCCAAGCTCTCAAGTAGATGTTAAAGTCTTTGTAAAAATTTCGCTTTATCTTCGACATCCAAAGATGAATCATCCTCATTTTGAGAAAATTCAAGCGATTCAGAATGGTTCCAAAGCAGCGTGTGTAACCACATCACACTTCGATAACACCTTTCCAGATCTCTCTGAAGGGTCAGCCCTCACAGGTACACGTGTGTACATCATTTTATACGGAAGTGAGATCATACTATGCCTGTTGTATTGCAATTGGCTTTCTT
>NW_005298222.1:0-654 GCF_000412655.1 Myotis brandtii
TTGGGTATGCTCAGGGCTCCAACACTGTTTCCCAGGAAGACACACACACTTCCTATTCAGAAAATCCACGGGAGATTAACTGAAGAATTATCATCAGAGCAATAATGGCTCCTCCCAGAGAATGTGATGCCCAAATATTGTCACCCACACACATTTTGGTTTTGTTTTGTTTTTTTAACTTGCAAGAGCATCAGGGCATAAGAAAGAATGAGTTTCCTCGGAGCTGTGTCTGGGTGGAGACAGCCCAGATGTCTTTATTAGGCAGGCCCCCTGGGGGTGACCCTGGCAGGGGTACCACTCACAGGCGGATGCCTAATCCGTGAGCTTCTCTGTGCTCATTAAGGTGCTCATTAGCAGTGGGTGACCTCCCAAGGAGGGACCTGGTACTGCGCCTCCTCTGACTCTTACTCCAGGGGTAAGTAGGCACGCCAGCCTCACAGACACACACGCACACTCAGGACGAGCCATTGTTCACACACATCCTGAGCACAAATCCACTGAACAGCTCTCTTCCACACGCAGGGGCCGTATCATGAGAACGATTAAAAGGGTTTTTCATAGATGTCATTTAAAAATTTTAAAAAATATATGTATGTATTTTTATTGATTTCAGAAACAAAGGGAGAGGTAGAGAGAGATAGAAACATCAATGAT
>NW_005298223.1:0-654 GCF_000412655.1 Myotis brandtii
AAAAAAAAAAAAGTATTATAATGACTACTAAGTTTGGTAAGAGCATACTCATTCCTGTTTCAAAACTATTTCATAATAAGTTGTTATAAGAATAGGTGTGTTTTTAAAAAGTTAAGTTCCTGCTATTTATAGGAACTATCACTTAAGTGCCTGTGATTATAAATTTCTTTCTGGGTTATATTTCTGAAAGGGTCAAAAACTTCTGCATTGATTAGACAGTGTGTTTAGTGGTCAAGAGCATTAGGCTTTGATTCAGATTGTTTTGATTCAAATCTTGGATCTTCCACTGAGTAGCTGTGTGACCTGAGGCAAGTCACTTAACATCTCTGTGTTTGTGTGAATTGACCTTTAAAACTTGGAGACTAGTAGGTCCTACATAATAGGGGTTAGTTAGTCTATTGAAAAAGTGCATGTAAAGTGGTTAGCCCACAAATGTTAGCATTATTATATCACCATCAATTACCATATTTTTATATTCTTTACAATATTGTTTACCTTATTTATATAATATATTCTATTCATCTTTGTTGAATATAATTTTGTGACTATCAGCCTGTATATGCAATGAATGGGCCTGGATGAGAGTTTAAATTAGGTGAAATCTCCTCTGACATGGCCTATCAGATAAATAAGGAAAAAGTCATGTGTTTATAT
>NW_005298224.1:0-654 GCF_000412655.1 Myotis brandtii
TTGCTGTAGAGGTTTCCTAGGACTACAAAGTACCACCGACTGGTTGGCTTAAAGAACATACATAAATGAAGGCTCTAGGGAAGAAGCCTTCCTTGATTCTTCTTAGTGTCTGGTATTGCCGTAATCCTTGGCATCCCTTGGCTTATAGATGCACCACTCCAGTCCCTGCCCCTATCTTCACATGGTCCTGTGTGTCTGTATCCAAATTTCCTTCTTCTTCTAGGGACATCAATCATACTGGATTTGGGGCCCACTCTAATCCGATGTGGCCTCATTGTGATGGTTAATTTTATGTGTCAAGTTGGCCAGGCTATGGTACCTAGCTTTTAGTCAAACACCAGTCTAGAGGTTGCTGTGAAGGTATTTCTTTAGATGTGATTACCAGTTAGATCAGTGGACTTTAGTCTTCACCATGTGGGTGGGCCTCATCCAAGCAGTTGAAGGCCTCAAGAGAAAAGATGGCTGTCCTTCGAGGAAGGAATTCTGCCTCCATATGGCTTCAGATTCAAGACCGCAATGTCAACATTTCCCCGGGTCTCCAGCCTGTGGGCCTGCCCTGCAGATTCAGGGCTGGCCCGCTCTCACAGTCACATGAGCCCATTCCTTAAAACCAGTTAATCAATCTCTTTTTCTCTCGATAGCTAGATCCCTGAC
>NW_005298225.1:0-654 GCF_000412655.1 Myotis brandtii
CAGTGCCCAGCCTCGGACACTGGGTGCCCCGGCGGTGAGCCAGGAGTGACCGTGTGGTGGACAGGGTCCCGCAGGGGAGTGGGGGCTGCCCGGGTCAGCGGGGCCAGGTCTAAGGGTGGGGGGTCCGTGAGCTGTGGGTGGGGCGGGGCAGACGCAGGAATTCGAGTCCCAGGGCGAGTACAGTCATCCGCCCCCAAACACACCCAAAGGTAGGAATCCTGTGCCGTCAGGTGGACCTGGGCAGTGCCAGGAAAACAGTCCGGTCCTGGGAGACGATGAGTAAACAGGCTGCCATGCTGTCCTGTGATCAGGGCAGGAGGAGGAGAGGGACAAAGTTCACTGTAGAGCACCTGTCACATCACCAAAATGACCAGAGCGGAGGGAGGACCCGGTGTCCTGAGTCCACAGCAGCCTCCCGGCAGCCTGTAGGCGGGGGTGTTGCTGTCAGAACCAGGTGGGAAGGCGCAGCCTCAGCTCTGTGGGGCAGACTGTGTCCTGTCACCACGCCCAGAGCCTGGGACCCGCTTCACATGCAGTGTGTCCAGGCCTGTGCAATGGCCCGATGGGCAGCTTGGACCCTCATTGTTCTCCCAGGCAAAGCCCAGCTTTCCCCTCTGCAGCCAGATCTGGAGCCATTTACCCCATAAGTTCTCA